>NW_020273619.1:1554387-1803492 GCF_003268045.1 Sipha flava | reverse complement strand
TGTGTGTGTGTGTGTGTGTGTGTGTGTGTGTGTGTGTGTGTGTGTGTCAGAAGAGGCGAGTTGACATTTTCAGTTGATGGTACAAGAAAAGATAATCTATCCACGCTATAACATTTTTTTTTTAAAAACTACTCGTATATAGTTTTCAGTTGATCTAATTATTGTATTTAGGTATTTACTACATATTTGATTTGTTTGGTTGTCACATTTATATTTTATCTAATTATTAACTGATTACCAAGTACTCAAATTTTTAAAACGACACCTAACTGGTGTGGACACGTGTGCGTGAGTGTAATACGCATAACTGTGCATAATGATAAATTATACGTGCATTAGTCGGATGCGCGCGTCTGTCGTCATCCATTATTATTTATATAGATTCTAATTTGTCTGTGAAATCACGTGGTGATACAGATTGAACAACTACTTTTTTCGTGATTAATTTAAAAATAAAAAACTCCACCTAACGTTTTAGACTAGGGAAAAAGTAAAACAAAGTAGTGCGGAATACTGCGGTCGCACGTATATTATATTGTGTGTATGACCGATTGGACCCACCAAATAATCCACAATTGTGAAATTGAAAGAGGGAGGAAAAGAGAGAGATGAGAAATTAAAGGTTTATAGATTTATTACAGAATTTAAATTAAAACTATTGACAACAATTATGTGTTCAATCGCTAAATTTTCAATAATCGTTAATTACGCATGCATGTCAACATGGAAATTTCTGAAATAATTTGTAATTTCATACAATATATATATTTATAAGTAGTAACTTTCCGACTGATTTGGATATTAAAGTTGCAATTTTTACACACCAAAAATTTATGTAAATTAAGATTTTTAGTTTTTAAATATGTACTTTATTTTTGATTTACCCTATACTATAGGGATATACTGAGATTACGATATGTGTACAATAAGTTTGTTTTAAAAAATAATTTTATTTAAAAATGCCATCTACGTTATTCTGTTAAGAAATTTGACAAAATGTTTATTTTTACAGATGTACGAAATTTCCAGAATAAAAAACTTTTTTTTTATTTGCGTATCTATACTATCGTTAATCTATTATATTACAAAATATGTATAATGATAATAACAGATTTTCATAGTTATTGATCTAACAATTTTTATTGTATTATAATTTTTTTTGTCACTTTAACAATGAGAATTTATATCATTGGATGTTATATGAACCCGCGGTTTCCATTTATAATAATGTTTTTTGTAGAGTATACTCATAAATAGATATACATAGAAATAAGTTTTTAACGCAATGAAAAATTAATATAATAAACTTTAAATTGTTTTTGTGTCATGAAAAAGTTTTATATATATTTATATTATCTAAAACTGAATGTTATTTTTTTTAGTTGAATCAAAATTAATAGTGGTTGAGATTTTTATTTTTACAGAGATAATGTTTTACTAAATCAAAAATTGTATAATAATTCATACATTTTTATCTAGCAGTTCGCGTCTTATGTTTACATTGTAGAAGAAGAACAAGGAAAATTCCCAAGAGGATGTCTATCGTTATAAGTTGCAATGCCTGTAACTTTTCTACCACAGAAAGAAAAAGGTTCTTATTGTGAATACATTTTTTAAATTATTTTATTTTAAGTACAGGCTATTTTGGTTTTTTTACGTGCCTAGTAAAGAAATGAAAATTATGAATTTTGAAAAAATTACTCACTGATGTATAGGAGTTGAGTAGGTTATCGAGATAGAAGCTTATCTTTCAATATTTTTCTCATGCGACAAAATGTTTGAGATGAGTGAACAGATAGTGTGATATAAATTAAATAGTATATAGGTCACTGCAGGGTGGACTTATAGCAATCGTATTATTTGATTAGGTTTAAAAGTAACCAGTATTCAATCAATTATTATCAAAGAAGGTCAATATATAATTAATAAACCATAAAAATCAAATATATTAAGTAGTCTAGTACTTAGTATTAATTATAATAAGGCAATTTATGTTCTTTTGTGTAATTATATTATTGTTGAATACATTTAAATTACATTTCTAATTTAGTTTTTAATAACTGAAGACCATATACATATTAATACTATAAATATAAGTGACTCACTTTATTTGTAGTTAATTTCTATTGAAAAATATCTTAAAGTTTAAAATTTAATTTTTATTGGAATAATACAATGTGTATTAGAAAAACGTGATTAAATAAATAAATTCGGAGGGAATCGTTTTTCTTATTCGAAGATTTATTAATTTATTTTAATTGTATAATACTTTGACACCTAGTTAAGTAACTTTTATATTGGAATAAATGTCGTCCGTATTTAAATGACGAATAAATAGTCATTTTTTTTTTCAAAAAATATAAGATAATATATTTTATTCTATGTAGTATAATTATATAGTATTCTAAGAACAATTTGTTCTTTAAAATAATCAATAGTTTGAAAGTGTTCAGTTAGTAAAATTTGTCTTCACATTCGACGGGTCTTTAAGCTTAGTACGTTAACTCAATCCTGATAAATGGTCCGGAAAACGATTGGAGGCCAGTTTTGTGTTCATCGTCACGTTGCTCTATTTAAATATCATTTTAAATCGTTTTATTTATTTGAAATTATACTTCATTGATAAATCATATATAATTATAATTTTTTTAATAAAAATATATGAATTAATTTACTTAATTTTATTGATAAAATCTTAAACAATTTTCAAGTTAGTCCCTTATACATATACTAGCTTATACCCTTATACTAGCTATAAAAGTCTAACTGAAAAAAAAAAAATTAAAATCAAAAACAATAATATATAACGGATGTAACAAATATCTGTGTTCTGTATAATTAATTAGTAAATCATTTTTATTTTCTATGAAAAATGATTAACTTAATTTAGGCAATACAATAAATATTTCAATTAATTAAAATCTTTTTTATTATAATTCATTATTCTTTTAGATTGCTTATATATAAATTAAATTTAAATAAAATTATAAAATAAGATAAATATTAAAGTACATTTTACCAGTGCCAAATATTTATAAATATTATCCTATTTTCTTAATTGCCGACAGCGCATATTTAAAAATTATTAAACTAAATTTTAAATTTTTTACAAGTATTTTTATTATAATCATTCAAATAAAAAAATATACTTAAGTATAATACACAGAATAGTTTTATAGAAATTCTGTAAATACTAATACTGAATAAAAAATATAAAATATGTTAAATCAACACATTATACATAGGTATCCTATTTTATTGCTATATTTTGATAATGAAATGTCGAAATTTAATTACTTACAAAATTCAGAAATAATATGACTTGAAAAAATATCAGTCATCAAGCTGTATTTATTATACAGCTTGATGTATGATATTTTTTTATATTTAATTATATTATTCATTACCTAAAACCTGGAATCACATGTCAAAAATTCTTCATAATTATATTTTTCTATATACAGGTATATATGATATAAGTAGTATTTATTATTTTTAAACTTCTTCAAGTGTGATTAAATTTGAATTTGTGTTATTAAAAATAAAAGGTTCACAAAAGAGTAGCAAAAGGTTCTCCAATAACTATTAAGTAAAATCCGTTCATAGAATTTTTAGTTTGTCCAATAGAAATGCAAATAATTTAAAAAAAAAAAATAAAAAAATAAAAAATAATAATTAACTGTAAAACAAATTATTTTATATATTTATGAACAATTTATTTGATTCTATGTCATTTAGGTACTGGATATTTAGTCTATTATTAATACAAAAAAAAATTCAATTAATTCGAGATTTAAATTTATATTAATCATGTATATATTCGTATTGGATTTTTAATTTAGTTTTGTATTGTATTAGTTTACTATCTATTTATATGGCATATTTATATAATATTATATTAAAGAACTTCTAATGTTATTTATACTATTTTAGTACGTTAATGTCGTTCAGTAATGTATAAATTAAATAATGATTATTCGAGATGAGAAATTTGGTAAAAATTAAATTTTATTGATATTATTTATATAATAGTATGATTAAATTTAAGATAATTTGGGAATAATTGAACAAAATGTATTTTCTTGAGAAATATTTACTTTCATCTCTTTATGAAGATATCAGCTAAATATTTATTGGTTACTTCTTTCTTATAAAAACATCATCATACACACACTATGAAAAAACTTCTCAATCTTCAAGTATTTTCATTATATCGCTACTCAATTTGAAATTTGAATGAAGGTGGTAGCTATTCCAGAAAAATTACGAGTAATTTAGAAATATCAATTACAGACATTTTTTTTCTTCAGAAAAATTAAAATATTAAAATTTCAAATTATGAATGATTGAAGTTATATTTAACTGTAGTTAATTATTCCAATATTAAAAAAAAAACTTCCATGTTAATTGTACATTAACATACCATATTTTACCCTAACATGAATCAAAAATTGAAAATTTTGAATACCTTTGTAACGTTGTATGTTTTGGTAGACGGAAACAACAAATGTTGCATTCGCATAATCATATATATTATAGTTGATACGTAGTCCGATAAAAAGTTTTAAATGTTTTATTTTTATTCGAATTGAATATATTATTTTATTTCTGATTCATATTCAAAAGTAAATGGATGTTGTTATGACGTATATTTGCATATTACAGTATAATCGTTTAAATTTTTATTTTATTTTTATTTTAGGAGAAAGGGATTTAGGAATATGTGAATGGGATACCATAGATTGTTGATTTTATTAAGGCCTGTTGGTAATAGTGGTGGTGGTATACTTGGGATTGAACTTAGTCCTTAAAGTACGACCAAAAACCGATATAAAACTGAACGATTCATGTAGGTAGGCTTATAGTTAACCTTAATTTTAAGGGTAATCGATTGCGATAGAGATAGTCAATAAATAACAACAATCGGGATTATATTATTTACAGTATAAACTCTATCCCTTCTATACTTATTATTCATTATTTTGATTTGTTTTGAAAAAGTTACAGACATGAATAACTTAAATTAAAAACTATGTGGTTTATTTTTAGTTATTTTTACATGTTGAACATAATGCAATTTACAACAAAATAGAGGTAGATTGTTCATAATATTTCTTAAATACGACGATTTATTGCCTTTCATAAATATAGTTTAATACAGTAAGATACATTTTAAATCATTAATAATTATTTTACTCAAACTTTTGCTCTTCATTAAAATATTTACGGTAAATGTTAACAAAACTCGATAGATACTTCCTCTCTACTTGTTTATTATTACTTTTGAAATTTATACCATTAATATTATAAAAATATTTTTTTTAAATTATTATACAAAAATAATTTAATTATATAAACATAGTTAATTTAAATATTAAATAAATTATGAATGATTTAGATTAAAGCCATAATAATATAAATAAACAGTGCTTTTTAATAATATCATTGAAGAGTAAAAATTAAAAACTAAAATAACTTTAATGACCTATAAGTATTGATAAAAAATAAAATATTATTATATTTTAAAATTTATTATTCATAAATTATATCCAATAACTACAAGTAGGCAGTATGTAATATTTATTAGTACAATAAATAAAAAAAAAGAACAGTAACAAAAAATAATAAATTATCTACCTACATATTATATACACACTAATTACATATTAATATTATTATATTGTGTAATGTCTATGTTAATAATATTTTATTTATATAAGTATAGGAGTATAATTAATAAATCCAATTACAAATAGTTGCGATTAATAATATGTGCTTATTTATATAAAAAAAAACTAAAAAAAATTAAATATGATAATATATTAAAAGCCCTATTGGTAATTATTAGACCTAGGATGTTGTTGCATTTTCAACTTTTTTTCAATTGTTTTGGTGTTTTGGTTTATTGCTAAGTAGGACATAATTTCGTTTTATGCAAGTACGAATTAAAATCGAGTCACATGTTTAACACTGTATTTTGTCGTGCATAGTAGAAGTATCTTAAATAATAATACTTATTTCATGTAATAATATATATCAGATAAAGAATTAAAATAATTGTAAATATGAATTAAAATTATTTATAACCTATGAAATCAATTAAATATTTTTTATTATTAACTCACCGTTTGATCTTAAATAATTTGGTTTTTCAACTAATGGATCAACTAGTATTATAATGTTATCATAGTTATGTTAAGTTCTACTTATTATTGAGGTCTTAATTTATCAGCTACTGTATGTTTAATTATATTCCTATAACTATTGAATGTATTAAAATCAATTCAAAGATTATTGATTGCAAATTTGCAACTCATTAATTCATTATAAATACAAATTAACATAAATTGTTATAAATCAATTATATTTACTAAGATTTGTATTATTTTATATTGATAATTTTATTCATTAATACTTTTGGATTCAAAATCTGGAAAATTGTTGAATACAACACAAACAACAATATAGACTTAGATTTATACACCTAGATTTTAAATTGAATAAAAGTAATACAAATATGATGTTTATATATTTTTTGAGTTTGTACATATTTTCTAATTTCATAAATTATCGGCTTTTGTTATTTCAGAGAATGAACGGGAAAAAGTTATTAATCAATTATTTCAATTTATTTGGGAGGATTGTATTATATTATTAAGAATTTTTTAAAGTTTTACACTTTCATCAAGTTAAGAAATTCTATTATATTTAACTGTACTGTCATATTTTTTTATATTATTCGTATTAATAATTTAATTTATTATTAAAAAAATAAAGAACTTATATGAAAAAAAAAAAACGGAACTCTTATGTTCTTAAATAGTTGAATTTCGAGTAAATAATAAGTAAACAATATTTGTCTACAGAATAATATCAAAGTAAGTCTTAAAAAAGGTGAAAAGAGTTAGATGAGGTATAGAAATGGGTGACTAATATACTATAACTTGATTGTTCTTATAAAATTAAAACCATTGTACCATTAGATTCGAAAAACAATTTTGAGTGATGGAAGAATGGGTGGATCGGCTTCTTTATTATCATTACAATGTATCAATAAATGTAACTAATTATTTCGTTATCTGGCTAACTTCTACGGAAAAATCACATATTTAAGTATTACCTTTGGAAATTGATTTAATTAAATTAATAACAAAGGCGTAAATAACTTGTATTTTTATATTTATTAACTTTTTAGTGAAAATTTAGTGTTTACGATTATCATTTTTTAAATTATATTTTAGTTAAAAAAATATAATTTATCGAAAATCGGTACACCACAATAATTTTCATTAGTTATTGTCAGTTTTTCTTTATTTTTTGAAAAACTATTTGAAAATTAAAAATTTACTTACCGAAAGTATTAAATAGACAACATATTTTACTATCAGTAATAATTATTTATTATTAATTATTTATAATATATATTTTATTATTTACTATAAGTAACGTCTCTTATTTCGATAATTAAAGCAAACCTGTCATATCTATGAAGAAAAAAAAAAATAATAACGCATCACGGCAAAATTAATAATTTTTTCGATTCACTTAGAATTTAAAACTAATTAGGTTGAATAGAAATTTTTGATTTTTTTTTAAATATATCTCAACAAATATATCTTCAACCGGCCGTAGACGGTTGAGAATAAATGAAAATTATAAAATTATAATATTATATGTATTATAAGCAATCATAATTATTATTAACTATGATAATATAGATATAGATAAATCGTAAATGTAAAGAGTATTATGTTTACTAAAAGTAAGGGTTGGGTTAATCCTCTAGCACGAGAGAAAATTAATTTAAATCTAGAATAGGTAAAATAAATATTATGAGTTTTTGATTATGCGTCGGATTCCAAAATACATATTTTATTCCTTTGGAGAATTGTATTTACATTTTATCAATACATGAATAAATGTAGCAACTATTCGGAAAAAAGTAAACAATCGATAAAAAGGGAGATAAGTATTGTATTTTTTTTAAGCATTTCATCTCAATTTTGACAAATCATTACCTATGGAGAGTTCTATACATCAACGATAAAAATGCAAATGTTATGTTTTGTATATGTTTTTAATGTTTTTTTTTAATGTTTGTAATTTTAAACGGAAAGTTTTTTTGTACTTTTCTTAAATTATTATTTTTTTTTTTTTTAGTTTTCCAAATTATATAAATTACAATTTTCTAAAACTGGCTTGGGCATTAAATAGTTGTTCTAAATCTTCATATTTAAATACACATAAATGTTTTTTTTTTAAAATGTTAATAAGATTAATTTTAGTATATAGTGTTTAATTTATAGATGTATAAAGATGCTACATTGCATTACAAAATATCTGTTGGTCTATTTATGGAATATTTTTAAAACTATCTCTAAAAAGAATTTAAAAGCACAAGTAAATCAAGAAATTTAAAGAAAAGTATTTTTCATACATTAAATTAACATAGTAGAAATCAATTTTATCTCATTATTGTATCAAAAGTTATAATTATTTTTTGGCTAGTGTTAGTATGATTGCCTTATACATAGTTATGTTCAAATCTACAGATATATTTTAATGGAATATCATTTAAGTATTTGTAATTAAGTCTAATATTTCTTTACCATGTATAATAATAGGTTTTTTTTATTTTTTTTTCAGTTAGTTTATATATTTAATACATTATTATGTATTTTTATCGTATAGATATGAGAATACAAGCAATATTTGTGATAATTATTAAGGTCATATTATATCTAGCTTATTTGTTAGTAATATACATATTATACATATTATAATTTTAGATTTTTAGGCAATATTTAATTTTAAACTAGAGTTTCTTAAATTTTTTGATGGAACAAATTAATATTAAAATTTTCAAAAGATTAATATTTTGTTTTTTAATAAGTTATTTAATTAAAGAAAAAATATAATTTAACATTTTAACGCTACAATTTAGTTAATTTTATATTTAAATACCTACTAATAACATGAGTTATATAATTTGATTTCGAAATTGCAAATATAAAATTATAACACAAAAAATACTTATTTGACTAATGAATGCCCTGAGATTGATGATTTCCCGCTAACGAAATTATATCTGGTTAAATAGATGTCAGCATTAGTCTTAAATCTCCTTTTTCACATATTTCTAATTTGTTTCTTGATTTGGTCAAAAGTTGTTGAACCGCATTAAAGCCTTCTTAGACTAGGTATGTCGCCGGAAAAGCTAAAATAAGTAATTCCACTTCTTTCCAAAGTTGAGGATACATAGATTTTTGTTTGAGCCAAAATAACTCGTATCCATTATGTTTAAAATCGATTTTAGCTTCTTTATTGTGCTTCACTTCGAGTAGTTCTTCTTGAATTGACGGTTGGAGATTTTGTTTATCTGCTAAAAATGGATTTAATACCCATTTTGGTATAATCAAGTCGTTGATGTCATTAAATCTTGTACTCATATCATCTTCAAGGAATTCAAGGTGTATAAAGTATATTTCCAAGTCAGAATCTAAAATTTATTTTGAGCTTGATAAGTTAGAACAATTATTAAATTCACGTTGACTAATTTTTTCTTTTAAAAAACTTAATTTTAAAATAAATGCACTAATAATGGACTTCGGTTTGATGAAATTAATTTTATCGCCTTGCAAATTTTTATTGACTTTATTAAGTTTTTTAAAAATATCTGCTAGGTTTGCGATATTTGTCTCTCTTTTATGTAATTCATCGTAAAGTTGTTTATCAAGTGGCTGCAGAAATTCTATTATAGTTTGAAATAAATTATAAAAGCAGTTACGTGTTCACTTTTGACCGAGCAACACATTTATCGTATCGCGCTCTCGTATTTATAGCTTTCGAAGCAATTAGTCAATCTACGTGTAAATCCAGGTAATATGAATATTTACCACTCTGTCGAATTTTTTGCATTTACACCTACCACTTATTAATATCTCTTATCCCAAAAATGGGTGATTCACCCACAATTTCAATAATCTGAGAGCTAAACTAATCCAATCATCAAAAACAACACAAAATAATAAACCTAATACCATAATGTCCAATACCGTACACACAGCCATCAAAATAGATAACGATACTAATGAGCTACCATCACCTGCACAGTACTCCGATAAAGAAGCCAACAATGATCCAATTAAAAACATCGATACAAATACCCACAATCATGATTCCATCGACAAGACCAACAGTATACAGAGTGTGCCCAACGGGGTCAGAAAAAATTTCCCAACCTCCTTGGGCCAGCTCATATCTAATTAATACAGAACTCAGCTGTCTTCACAAACATCAAACCTCGCCAAATATTTTCAAAAGCTTCTTTAAAAGCATTATAAGTAAATACAAAGACTTCCAGGAAGTATACACCGACGGTTCAAAAACTCATGAAGGTGTAGGATTCTCGATTATATTCCCAAATAAAAAAATTATACACAAACTACCTCCGGAGTGCTCCATATTTACTGCCGAAGCTACAGCCATACTTATGGCTATCGAGACTATATTACAAGAAGCCCACTCGAAATTTATTATTCTCAGCGATTCATTGAGCACTATAAGAAGTCTGTAGAACCTTTTCAATTCCGGTGATATTGCATCCAAAATTCTGAACAACCTCAGCCTAGCTTTCTGTCTGGGTAAAACTATCGTCATCATGTGGATACCCGGACACTCGGGTATAATAGGCAATGAAATAGCCGATGAACACGCCTCATTCGCCATCAACAACAAAGAAACCATCTTAATTAATAAAATGTCATACGACGACGCGAAAAAACTCATAATTGAACGTACAAAATATAAATGGCAAAAAATCTGGAACATACAAAACAAAATTAAATTAAATAAAAAGAGACATATACCGTTGGATTAATCCTAACCTCAACCGTAAAGAAGATACGGTTCTCAATAGACTCCGTACGGGTCACACCAGAATTACTCATGGCTTTCTGATGGCAAAAGAGAAATCCCCCTCCTGTCAAACCTGCGGAACCTTGTTAACAGTCAAACACCTAATAGCCGACTGTCTAAGGTTCAATCAAGAACGAGCCGAACACAAGATAACCCACAACCTAGACACTTCACTTGGACCCAACCAAAAAAATAACCTTGATTTAATTAATTTTTTGAAACAAACAAAACTTTTCAATCTTATATAAAAAATTGTTATTATTATTAGTTCTTATTTAGTACAATAACCTTATTTGTAATTAATGTCCTTTGTTGTCGATGTTATTTTTGTGATCAATAAAAAAAAAAAAAAAAAAATTATAAAAGCGTGTTAAACAATTTCCTTTTGATAGCCACCTACTTCGGTGTGTAGAAAAAGGCGTTCAAAGTCTTCATAATTTTCGTGGCATATTTGTCGAAACAAACGGTCATTCAATGATTTAGCTTTGATTTTATTAACAGCATTTATAACAAACCGCATGGTATATCACTTAATATTTTAGATACTAAATGTTGACAATGAATGACACAATGTACTGTTAAAATCCCAGGGATGGCATTTTTTAAATGAGCAATAAAACCACGTTGACATCCAATAATTGCAGACGCTTTGTCAGTCTCACAAGCTATACAATTTGTGACAGGAATACCTTTTTCTGTGAACAAATTATCGACGATTATATGGTTAATCCTTTAGTATCCGTGTTTATTAGTATTGAAAATAGTAATTTTTCCGTTATTTTTTTTTGTCGATGTTTATATATCGCACGTACGCAAGAAATAGAGCTTCGTTATTTCCCAAAGTGGATTCATCAAGTTGTAGTGAAAATTTTGTAATTTATAAAATATCACACAATTTTATTTCAACATCATACGCCATTTCTTGCCTAGACACAGTGTTATTACTAAGAGGAATATATGAAGCTATGCCAGTTCCATTTAAATTTGTCATTGCTTCTACAGCAAGTAATATATATAAGTGTTTCACCGATAGTGTGTGGTTTTCCACACTTCGCAACTAAAGAGACACTTTGTAGGATGCAAGAAGACCTTTATCGTTATTTAGATGTGTTTTATTAAAAAGTCTACTCACGGTTTTTCGATTCTTCAAATTTATTCTTTAGATCACTAAAGTATAAAATATTTTTGTTACTTTTATTTAATTGCTTTTTCATAAAATGCTTTATAACTTCATTACTGAATGTTTTTTCACAAATGAGACAAAAGGGTAATTTTTCATTTGTTGGAGATACAGTAAAACCAAATTTCAAATATTCAATGGAATATTTTTTACATTTTTGGTTCTCGGACATTTTATAATATTTACGAATATAACTTTTATGTACACGCACAATATCAAGTACCTAATATGACTTCACATAACATTGTCGGAATCGACTATTCGCCGTTTAATGGAATCTATATGATAAGTCCGATAAGACAATAATAACGTTAAGTTATTATTGTCACCTACCTATAGTACTTAGAATCTATAGTCCGATCAGATAATTATTTAGGGTGACACGTCAAAATATCCCCGTAAAAATATCCCGGTCAAAATATCCCCGACAAAATATCCCTAAACCAAAATATCCCCGACAAAATATTCTATGACAAAATATCCCGCGTAAAAATATCCCCGAAAAAATATCCCACGTAACTATTAATTAAAAATGTAAACCTTTTTATACAAGTTACATAAATATTAATACATTTATTGAATACAAAAATCAAGACATTTTTAAAATTATATTATAATGGTATGTTTTTCGTCAAAAATTATTACACTTATTATGATAATTTATAATATAAGTTACATAAAGATATTAATACATTTACTGAATACAAAAAATGAATTAAAACATTTATACTAAGTTATGTGCTATTGATTTTAAATATTTGAATATAAATGAATGAATAAATGAATAATACTAGATTAGATAAAGTGCGATTGTTACTTCTAATCGCAACAGTTATTATATTATATTTCGTCGGGGATATTTTGTCGAGGATATTTTTACGCGGGATATTTTGTCATAGAATATTTTGGCGGGGATATTTTGGTTTAGGGATATTTTGTTGTGGAACCATTATTTAGATGTTGTATAAGTGTCTATAAATATTATACCTACATAATTTTGTATACTACATTTGGTATTTTAAATTAGCTTTTATTCTACGCAGTTATACATTTCATTGCAATCAGTTACAAACAATACAAATGTAAATGATAAATGAACGCTCCCTCAGAAAAACGCCTCTTTCAAAATAAAAAATGCCCACAAGGGGCGATAGCACCCACGTTGGGAATCACTGTAATAGGTCAATATTGGTTTTATAGTGGTTACGTACAGTAGACGTTTGTTTTTTATTGTTTACTCGGAGTGGGATCTAATTAACCAGTAGAGCTTTCGCAATTTTTCTTCGATTTTTCCAACCGGACATGATGCTAAACGTTTAATTGATAATAAAGGTGTATTCCAAGATATTTTACAGAATTTTTTTGTGGGATTACTATTTGATTCAATACTATTTGGATGTTTTCGGTTTTGCGCATCGTACCTATAGTTAATATGTACTGATTTATAGCAATTTATCTTAATTTGCCAGCGTCTCGTCCAGGCAAAGATGTTGTCAATAAGTTTTGTAATCTATCAGTTGTAATTAACTGATTCTTACGTATCGATAAAATATCCGACAAAAATTGCTATCATTGTGTTATCATCCTCTGGAACAGCATTTCTCAAACCATGGGTCACATAGGCGTGCGCACGAGTCGAGCCCCGGCTTGACCGGAATTTTTTTGGGGGCATAGTAAAATGTCTATATATATTTTAATATGTTCGTGGAAATCAATTAATTGTATTTATATCATTTGATTTTAAGGAATTTAAAGTTTTACTTTTAACTTCAAAAATATATGTCTAAAAATTAGCAATATAATACTTAATTCTATGTATAGATATAAATACTACATTGTTTTTGATTTAAAACAAAATCTACTATGTTGAAGTGTTAGAAAAATTTTAGTGGTACTGTCTAAGTATTGGGGCACAAATTGTATTCAGGCTCGACCGGAAGTTTAAGTCTGTGCACGTTGATACTAACCAGCTCCATTCAGTTCAGTACAAAACAAAAAAATTAAAATAAAAACATCAGATAATCGTAGCTACAGTACAGATTTCATTAAATTTGGATTTCAATGTTATGAAATTAATAAAATAGTTCAACCACAATGCATTGTATATGGATATATTTTAGCTAATAAAAGTTTAAAACCTTCCAAATTAAAAATACATCTCGATACCAAATACTCCAATGTAAAAAATAAACCTAAAGAATACTTCGAACGCTAAAATTACTAGTTTAAAAGTTATACAAATGCAATGAAAACTTATTGTCAACCTACAGCTTCTGCTGTGCATATAGAATTGCTAAAAATAATAAACCACATACTATCGTTGAACATTTTATTCAATGTGTATGATATGTGTACTGAAATATTAGGAAAAGAAGCAGCAAATAAATTAAAATTAATACCAGTTTCAAATAATACTGTTTAGAGACGCATTGTTGATATTAGCGAAAACATAAAACAACAATTATTAAGTAGATTTAACTCAAAACAATTATAATTCTATTTTCCATTCAATTAGACCAAAGTACAGATGTTCAAAATAAAACTATATTATCTGTATTTATAAGGTATTATTTTGACGAGAATATTCACGAAGATTTCTTATTCTGCAATAGCTTGAACATAACAACAATCGATGCAGATATTTATAGCTCTTTAAATAATATTCAATGGATAAATTGTGTATGTGTAACTGCTGATGTTGCGGCATCGATGACGGCAAACATGTTGGTGTAGTACGACGTATTCAAGAAGTAGCCCCAAATGCCGAATAGACTCATTGTATGCTTCACAGAGAAGCACTTGTGTAAAAAAAAATGTCAACTGAATTAAATAAAGTTCTTAGTGAACCTGTTAAAATTATAAATTTTATAAAATTTGGAGCATTAAATAATAGATTGTTTTCCAAACAATGAACAAAACATTAAATCACTTTTACTTCACTCAAAAGTATGTTGGCTTTCTCAAGGAAAATGCATATTCAGACTATTTCAACTTCGTCATGAAGTTCTCAACAACAAAAATTTCGATTTGAAAAAATATTTTTGTGACAGTAAATGGTTAATAAGGTTAGCATTTTAGTAGATATTTTTACCATGCTTAATAATTTAAATTTGTCGATGGTAAGGTAAAAATGTTGACATTTTTGACCAGTCAAAAAAAAATTGCTTCGTCTAAAAAAAAAAAATATTATTTACAAAAACAAAGTAGAAAAGGGAAATATTGATATGTTTTTTGTACTTAGTGAGTTTCTAGAAGAAGTGAATGTCACTGATATCAAAAGAATTATTTCATTGCATTAAATAGTTATTTCTCAACATATATTCGTGACGATTTTCAATGGATTTAAAATCCTTTCACTATTTCTATTGAAGAGTTGAACTTCAATACGCTTCTTGAAACTCAGATTATCGAACTTTTTTGTTATAAAACTTATGAAAATAAATTAAAAAAATAAACCCATATAGATTTTTGGAGTGTAGTACAATGAATATTTAGAACTTTCAATTAATGCGATAAAAAAACTATTACTTTTCCCTACCACTTATTTATGCGAAAAAGGATTTTCTATCATGGCCAATATTAAAACAAAACAAAAAAATTGATTAGATATCACACATGACATGTGCATTAGTTTATTTAATATTGTATGCTAGTGGGAAATATTTTGCAACAACTTCCAAAATCACCAGTCACACTAAAATCAATAATAAATTATTATTTTTTATATTTAATTTTCATGATATACTAATTTTTATAATTTATTTTACTTATTTATTATGTATTTATTCAGTATTATATTTTATAAAAATTCAATGATACAATTCACTATACTTAAAATATTATTTATTTATGTCATACTTGATTTATTTTTTAGCAGGCGGTCGCGTACCTAATAAAGATTAAATTTAAAGGTTGCAATAGCAAAAAGGTTGGGAAACACTGTTTTAGAATATCTGCCATGTAGTATAGGTACAAGATTGGTCCTATAACTCTACTTTGTGATATTTCAGCTGATAAATTTTCGATGCAATTACCACTTCTTCACGTATGACTAGGAATTGAGGTGTACCGTCAATTCATCGTAAGCAATTGACCGCGTGACAATTGACCGCAAACAATTGCTCGCAAGCCAATTTATCGCACTTACAATGCACGATAATTAATCGCAGAAGAGAGCATTAACAGATTCAAAATCAAACAATATGTAGGGGGCAACGAGCCCCCCAAAAAATATTTACTGAGATAGAGCAGCTAAAATAAAAAAAATATGTACCAATTACAACAATAATAGAAATATTGAAGATTTTCTTCGTGGCATTGCATACAATTTTCAATTACAACTTTAATTTTTAGCGTTTTTCATTATTATATAACTTCCTTGATGATTTATTTTTATTTATTTTTTTTATATTCAATTAAATGTACCAATATTATCGATTTATATAAAAAATATTACATACTATAGTTTAATTTGTTTAATTTTTATATTTTTTAAACATTTTTAATCTAAGACGAAAAAATATTTGTTTAACCATACATGTAACCAGAGTTGTATCAAATTTATTCAAATTAAAAATTTATTCCTGAAAATGTTATTTTTTGATCAATTGTCGTGCAGTAAATTGTAATTGCGATCAATTGAATTGCGATTAATAATTTGCGGTAAATTGTCGTGCGGTAAATTGTTTACGACCAATTGACGTATATTTAGGAATTGACAACCGGTCAAGTATGATTCAACAATTGCACAACGAGTATGTGGCAGTTGTTCACGTAGTTTATTGAGAAATTCCTTTTACGAGATTTTGTCAAAAGCTTGTGGTATGCATAGGCACAATTAGGGGCGTAATAGGGGTTTTAGCATCTCTGAGTTCAACCCCTGTTTATTTTTTCAGATTTATATAATCTATAGTAATTACAGTTAAATACCATTTAATTTGATTTTCAGCAATTTTAATTTCAATTTGTAACACATTTTATAATTAGTAATTAATAATAGGTACATTGTTTTACTTAATATTCTCAATATGTGCTTTACTGATTTTGAATTATTACAGAAAAACTTATCCATTCTTTAAAATTTAGTTTGAATCGAAATAAAAATATTACCTATACTTTTACTAGATCAATTAATAGTAATAATATTTATTTCGATTTATTGGAAAATATAAAAATAAAGGTGTATATATTGATATATTTATACGATACCTATGATAAATAAAAAATATTTAAAATCTTATAAAGTACGGTATCTAATTTGCTTTTAGTATTTATAAGTTTGAATAAGATTATGAAAGAATAGACATTCTTTTATTACACTTTATCTGCTTTTAGAATTATGCTTCATTCATTTTCAAATAAGTTCCTAAAAAATGATTTAAATATTGTTATTTTATAATATATTTTATGTTAAAAATAATAATCAAGCCTAAATACAAAACACACACAAAGATACTAATAGAATAATTATTATTAATTATTATTTATTGCAAAATGGTGTATAATAACAATGGAATTATTTAAGATTGAAAAAATTGATTAGATTAATGAATTGATTTTTACTACTTATTAAAATTAATAGATTTGACTGTTTAAAGTAGGTACCTCTGTAAAAATGATACATGTATTTATATTTATTAAGATATAATGTGTGTTTTATATTTTTGGTATTATAATTAAATTCAAACAGTCTAATTACAACTTGAACTTAAAATTAGAAATTTGATCAAGTTACACTTTAAAATCAAAGTGATTTAAAAATTACAAGTAAGTAATATAAAGAAGTCATTGAATTATTTGTATATAAACGTTGTAGAGGTAAAGAATTTTGAGTTTGAATGAGTTCATTGTATTTTAATTTAATACTTTAAAAATAATAAATTTAAACTTTAATGACTTTATAGATTAATTATTAATAATAACAATCATAATAATAATTGTGTATTGTTTCATTTTTTTTTTCATTTTACAGTACAGATAAAATGTATGATCCACTAAGGAAATTGATCTATCGTACAATTTTTATATTTTAGTCCATCATCAAATTTAAATAAAGAATAATTTTTATAATTTTTTAAAAATCATAACCTTAAAAAGCACTTGAGAGAGTCATAAAAGTCATCATTCTTCTTGCAACTGTCGTCCTGGGAATGACAAGGTTTCATATTTGTATATTATATTATCTCTGCTTAATTAATCTCCATAAACATTTTATTGTTGGTGAATGTCGGCTGTATATAATACTCAGACCTATAAAGTTTTTACTATGATTTATTGTTTTATAAACATTGCTGTGTTCATTTTAGGTGTGGTATGTTTTCTTTGAATCATCGTAGATTGTTTGTACTTTCCTTTTTTTGAGTTTTATGGAGAACAACCGTAGACATGTTTTTTGATTTTTTTATTATATCACGAATAAAAATTATCTCTTTTATTGATCAAACATCAAAATTCACGGTTACAACTCGTTTGCGCACATTTACCTTTTTTCCAACTCGTCTGCGCAAAAGCGCACATATATTTTGGCTACCTGTAACGAAAATCCCTAGTGTCAGAACTCGTTTGCTTATTATCGTTGATTATTATACTCCTCATGATTATGAGAGTTGATTACTTTTATTATTTTGTTTCTACGTCGTATTAAAGTTTACGTCGTCAACCCACTAGTCACCACTGTACCGTCCAAATTCATAGACCATACTTACTGAAACTTTACGTGTCATGTATGTGAATGTGTCGTTGTGCGCAGAGTTATTTATTTTCAGGTAAACAACTGATTTCGTCGTGCGCAAACGAGTTGTCGATTTTCAGGTAAAAAATTTTGAATGTGCGCAAACGAGTTGCAGCGAAATTCACAAGCGTGTGTACCTCGGTAATCATATTTAAGAAAGATACCACTCTAATTATTTTTAAAAAAATGTACATTGGAAATTTTTTAGTCATGTTTTTCTTTATTTTATTTGGATGGAAATTAGTTGATAAGGTCTGTGGGCCATTTAATTTTAAAACAATGGAGAGATTACCGGGTAGGGCGATCGAAGTTACTTCAGTTATATGTAGATTTGCATGGTTATGCGCGTTGCTATGGACATTTTTACTATAGTGGGAAACAGGTATTGATGTATAGTGTTAGGTTGCTAAAGTTCTAAAGGAAATTTGTAATCACAAAGGCTATTGAGTGTCATTGTTAATTAATTCCTTACTATAAGTTGATTAAATTAATTATCACATGAATATGATTATACATAATATTGTTAATGATTACATAATAGATAAAAGGTAACAAATGATTTCTTAAGTATGCTATTCACTGTATGTTTAAATTGAGATTTTTTAAAATTTTGATTCTTGGAAAATGTTTACTGAATAATAATAGATTATTTTTACTAACACATTGATTTTTTCACATCTTAAAGGGTATTCTGTTTTATTATCAACTTTTGTTTTTCAAATGGAAACGCAATTTTTTTTCTAAAATTTAATTTTTGCTAATTTTTCTGGTATAATATAGTTTACATTTGGACTTATGCTCTCAGAATTAAATTAATTTAAATTCGCGCACGAAAAGTATAAAATAACAAGAATATTGATATTTTTCACTGTAGCTTCGAGATTAGTTTTTACATATTCTCTTGACTCACACCTTCAATATAACTACCAAATTATTTATTTATTTTAATTTATAAGGGTTCGATGATGAAGATAAAAATTTTCGGATGTTGTTTAAATAAAGAAAATTATACCCACCTGGTTATATTTTATATTTGAATTTGAATACTACTGAGATTGTTACAACATAGAAAATAATTATAATAGTATAAATAATTTTTTTTATTAATTTACCGTAGTTTTGGCCATTGAATTTATTAGATATTTTTTACTTTTAAGTTAGTTTACATTTTATATGAGTAGAGTTTTACTACTAAATTTTTCTATGGTTATCCATCTAGGAACATCTAAATAGTTTTGTCGTAGTATTTCACCAAAAGCTTAATCAAAAATCGCTGTGCCACAACAAACACATTAGTTTTATATTGAGGTAAAACCATAGAGTAATGTTACACTATGGATAAAACACACAATATGCTAAAAACACCCAGTTTTGCCAACCTGATAATCAAATGATTTGACTGATATAACCATTAGGACAATGTACACATTTTTACATTTGTATATTGCTGATTCCTATAATATTTGTATAGTTTATTGGTATTATATGATTTTATTTTCTAAATTTATTATAATACGTACCTATGAACTCAGAATTGGTGTTTAAGTTTAAAGTTTAATTATTACCATAATTGTTTGTATAATATTTTAGGATTTATCAAACACTTGAACAGTTTTGGAATTGTAAAATAATTTTACATATACCAAAATTTTTGCTAATAGTAGGATTGTCCAAACTTAAAAGGACAAATTAAAATATTTTGAAATTCGGAAGTGTTCAATAGCTGTAGGTAAAATAATATTTCTATTACGATTTTTCTTATTATTTTTCCATTTTTAAACAAAATTATATCAAATATTTTGATAAATTATGTACATTGAAAATATTGAATTTGCGATACCTACCATGCTATTATTTATTCCCAGACTTATTTTTATGCAGAAAAATTTACTAAGAGCATAATTGTTTTTTGTTATTGTATTTTCTTTTTTTTTTCATTTGATTAAATTATTTCTGTTACGGAAATATTTTCAGAACATATCATTCAAAGGAAGTAAAAATATGTTTAGCGAAACTTGTATTCTAAATTAATTGTTATTGCCCACTTGAGATTTAGTTAAAACTTTCTACCATACCTACATATTGTAATATCTTTGCTTTTAGTTATTTACATTATTAATCTATTCTACTTCAGAAATATCTAAACTACAGTTTATGCTTTGTATTTCTAAAATGTAATGTTTTTGAATTTTTTAGATTTATAATTATTACATTTATGTATTATGTTTATAAAATATTTATAAACGTTGATTGAAATTACCAATGTATTAGTCTTACCTTGATGTTTGATTATTTTTTTATTTCCGTACACATGATTTCTAAATTATATTAGTAGTAGGATTGCTCTGATCATCACATTCAATCACATTCATTAGATACCTTTGTTCGGAAATTTTGTCTAGTTGGTAAGTATTTTTAAAAAAAAAGTAATTTTCTAAACTTTCCAAAAGTTTTTTTTAATAATTATAAAAAACCGAGATTAAGTTCTAAAAATTCATCAAAAATTACAGTGTACTAGTTTCAACAATAATTTTTGTTTTAATCTTAATTCAAAATATAATAATCGTAGATACTTGAAGTTTTCACTAATTGATAATATCACCATTTGCTTATAGATGGTTTAATTTTCAAAAGATTTTTTTTTGCTATTTATAGTTGCTTGAAAATTAAATTTTTTTTTCTAAAATATTGATAAAATAATTTTGGTTTGACAAAAAATCTTGAAAGTTTCTCACATATGTATATTATTGATTATTTAAAAAAATTTAGATTAAATACAAAAATATAAAAATGTATGAGCGTTTGAATATTACATTTTGACAAAACTATAAAACTCACGAAAATCTGCTAAAATTTTAAAGTCAAATTCTCATAAGATTTTAAATTTTCATAAAACTAAAAATTGGATACAAGATTTTTTGAAGAAATTTTTTTTTTTTTTTTGAATTGTAGAAGTTTACGATAATAATTAATACAGTTGAATGAATTAATTTCTTTAACCTAATTAAATTTTCTGTTAAAATTTAGTTAGAGGAATAAATAATCGGTAACTAAAGATTTGTTAGTAACTGGATGGACTTTATTCAGTTGAATAGTAAAAAAGATAAGTGCTACAATGGCGAGAATAATAATAATAAATTAATAAATAATTAATAAAAAAAAAAAACAAAAAAAATAACAGGTTTAGAGAGAAATCGTGTGCTGCTGCAGTAGCGAATAACAGAAATATATAGTAGAATAATCGCGACTGAAGAAAGTCCAAAAAACGAATGTATTCGCAAAGACAAACATAACAATGATATAATAATTTACGTAACAAAACGGAACAATAATATTAAGAATAGAAAATACATTAATCATAAGAGTTATATAATTCACTATAAAGCTGGTATGTGCACAATTAACATAAATGAAAAAAGATGAGGAGGAGTAAATAGGAGATTTGTGCACCGTCGCCGGTTTAATTACAGAATTTAGGCAATTATCGCAATCAATTTTATTTATTGCGCTTATTTGCATGAATACTTGTATTGAATTTAACAGCGTAAAAAATATAAAGCTGCACAAGGATTTGAATTCATTATTCCATCATAACTAAATTTATAAGGTTTTAAAGTATAAAATCAACAAATCAATATTTGTCAAAAAAAAAATTTTAAATCAAATTTAAATAATTCTATCTATCGTTTTTTTTTTTTTTTTTGGTTAAATAGTTAATATACTTACAAGACCTTATTTTAATATCCTTTATAACATACTTACTTAACAATTTTAAATCATTAAGTACAAAATTATATATTTTATCAGAAAAAATTTAAAGTTAGCTAAACAAGATGTAACTTTGTTTACGAGTTTTTGAATAAAATTGGAAAAAAAAAAAAATTGAAAAAATACGTCTTTTTAGGACCTCCGTGGTCCAATATCTAATTTTATGAAATTTTATAAGATGACAATTTTAGTATAGTCTACAAAATTTACAAAAATTTGATACATAGAAACATGTTTTAAATCATTATAAATCCATCTTGGTTTGTTTTTCAACAAAATTACTAAATCATGTATAGATCTCGTCTAATTTTATCAGTTGCGAAAAATTCTATATTAAGTATATAAATATGTTTCTAAAATGCAGAAAGTTTAATTCGGATTTTAAATGTAATAATTAATACTATTTAAAAAGAAAATGCTCTATAATGATTTAGATATCCTGGTTGATAAACAAAGCAAGTAATATTATTGGCTTTTCACTTATGAATTTGTTATAATAATGTTTCAATACATTTAAATATTTCGTTCATTAAATTTATTCTGAATTATTTATAGCTGAACTAATCGAGATGTATACAATGAAATGTAATGGACCGTATTAATATTTACCAGTTTACATTGTACTAAATCTGTCACTCTTATATTATTTATGAAACATATTTTTAAATGTCATTATAAACTGTTTAAAACAAGTTATACAATTTAAGAATGATGGATTCGAAGTTTTATTTATATTTTATTACTTTTCATAAAAATAAATACATTATAATTAATCAGTTCTAATAAAATAGAGACCTATTTTGGAATAAAATTTTCAAGTGAAGATATACACAAACACTTCAATTTTATTTTTGTATTTTATCATGCATATGAAAAATTAATCTATTCAAAAATCACATAAAATATTTTATTAAAATATTAATATAATTATTACATATAAAAGAAATAATAAATATAATTATGGTGTAATAATAGTTAGTATAGTAGGTCAGGATCGAAAAAATTCTAGCATGGTTTAATATATATATATATATATATATTTATTTATGTATGGTTTATGTATATTTTAATTATTTTAAACGATTATAAATTTAATTAATTTTAATCAATTGTATAATGTTTAAAATGATTAAAAAATCTAAAAAGCACCGAATTATAATGATTTTTTTATATCGGTAGGGGGACACCCTCTTGGATCGTCTTCTGCCTTATTTACATGGCTATAATCTAGAAACAGTTATATTTATACTAGAATATGATTATTTTTGATACATAAAATAATTATATTCTTGACATATTTTATTCGCTCTTTTTTCATAATTTTAGAGTGTTTTAATAGTTCTATAGAATACTATTAAGAAGTTTAAAAAATTATCTACTTAAAGTACAAAATATGTTCAGTTGTTTGTTTTATAGTATTTAAAAGTGCTACACAAAAGTTAATAATTATTTTCTCGTTCTACAAGTGGTTTCCTGAAAATGTCATAGAAAAAATGTCAAGGTACTTACATATATCAAAACCAATAATTCGATAATTTTGCTTAAAGTATGTATAATATATTTTATGTTTTGGGTTAAATAATACTTTTAAAATGTTCATAATTACAAATCACATGTAATAAAAAATATTTTTTATTAATATTTATCATTTAATTATTTATCTTCACTCTATAGTAGAGCGAATTATGGTTATGAAAATACGTCATGTCTCATTTTTATAGATATAATTTAAAATCTAAATTTCTAATTAGGTAGATACTTAAAATCCTAAGATTAATAATACTTATTAATATCTATATTTTTATGCAAATTTTTGACTTTTGCATTTTAATTAATGTTTTTATGTTTAAGTTATTATCATATATATTTATCAGTAACACGAAATAGTTCTGTGAGATGCATTTTTATTATTTGTTTGAAAATATGATTGAAATTAAAGCTACAAGTAGTCAGTTTACCATTATCATTTGTTATTTAATTTTTTTATTATTGTATTTATATAATATTTAATATTTTATAGTTTATGTTTTGGTTATATTCATAGGACCTGTGAATTTTTTTAATGCACACTGTATATTATTAGATAATTGTACTTTAACTGAAATAATCTTACATGTAAACCAATGTTAATATATAATACCATTGATTTTTGAATATTTTTTAAAGTACATTACATAATCAATGTTAATTCTAAGTCATCTATGAATTAACCTGAATCCTTTTAATTTATATATAAAAGAAATAAGCTTTAATAATTACATTTTTTTTGGCAACTATATTTAAATTTGTTTCTATAACAAGGAATAATAAATGTTATCTTATAGGATTATATAGAACTACTTGACTTTAATTATAGTTCTATAAGCTATTTTAAGTACATGTATTATCGTGTTCATTGCAACGAACACAAGTAATTATGATTACATATTATTTTGATTCAGTTCCGAAAAGAAAGGGTCACTTGTGTGAGAGGATCTTTATAATTTCTACAAAGATAATTAGCATTTGTTTTTACTGCGTGCATATGGATGTGATATATTGTTAATGAAGTTTGGGATAATATAGGTCACAGATACATTTAAACTGTTTCTAGTAAAGGCGTGTGAAATGCGTAATTAAAACCCATAAATTTGCTTTTAAAGTTTGAATTCTGTTTCGAATTAACAGGCACATTTACGCACCACTGTTCATATGAATATTATACTATAGTAAGTATAATATGTAAATAAAATAGTATCGTTATAATGTATTAGTATATTAAAATAGTTGATTATGATACAATTCGTTGTTAAATTTCCAAAAAATTACTTCAAGTTAGTTATTATTACACGATAAATAACCACAACAGTATTACATTTGACGTTATTGAAAATTCAATAATATTCAAGTATTAATTTTGTTTATTAATGTATAGTTTAATTAATTTTCAATTGCCATTAACAGAGAAAGATTATTGTTTGAAAAGTTTTTCTGATCTTTGTAAAGAACTAGAGAAAGTTTGCTTATTATAGAGTCAGTAATTCATCATGAAAAATTGAGAAAAGGTCCCGAATAAAAAAAATAGAAAAAAAATTATATTCATTTTAATTTGAACTCAAAAATAATATCATTAGATTACAAAATTAAAAGAAGACAAGAAACAATCTAGTAAAATATGTATGTATTAAAAAAAGGAAGACAATTAGAAAAAGTAAAAGCAACAATAAGAAATAGAAAAACTTAAACTACGAATAGTAAACCAATTACTAGTCCAAATGAATTTTTATATATTTTTAGAAAAAAAAACTGTAGAGACTACTATAGAGACATACCCTTTGATCAAGTAACGAGTTGATTTATCTGCCAAAGATATGGACACATAGCAATGTATTATAGGAATAATATACAAACTTGCATGAAATATGCACCCATAGACAATTTAAATAATGCAAAAATAAATCAAAACATACAAACTGTAGCAAAAATAAGAAAAAAAATCATCTGGGCACCTTGCCCATACTAGAACCATATTACAAATATAGAAAGATGGAAAATGGATTAAGAGGACCGAAAGTTAACACAAATTAAAAAAAGGAAAAAAGACACTTAAAAAAGATATAAAAATTTTCTTTGTCATCAGGGGAAGAAATATGACATTTTCCTACCTTGTCGTACACGGCTACTAATGGAAATGGCCCACCATTAGTCGATTTAGCTGTTGATAAAAATAGTCTTAATAAAATATATTTATTATAATTATATTATAATTAATTAGTCTTTATAATCTTCTAAAAGAATTGTCGGATTGATTAACCAATATCAACTTAAAATATAATTGGTACCACTGGAGAAGAGAGCTCCTCAAGGTTGAGGTCTGCCTAACTCTACAGCAATGTGGTGGTTGTGGAACAGATGCTAGATATCATGTCAAGTACTGACTTATCAACTGCGATATGAAAGGAGAAGAAATTTTCCACATTATAATTCCTAGTAAAGCAGTATGGATCAAATAGAATCCAATTTTATAACCAACCTTAAGGTTGAATATGACATAAGAGAGTGTATATTTGTAGAATTTTTTTTATCAAATTGTTAGTAATTTTAACAGTAATTATAACATTTTTCTTATAAATTATGAAAAATTGATGAAAAGTTATAAAAAAAAACCAGTTATATGTATGGCATATGCAATGTATAACACAGATCATGGTAAAACTAATATATCCCTTGTTTTAATCAGAATCGAACATTAATGGACAATAATATGAACTTGTTAATGTAATCGTGAAAATGTATGTATATTATATTATATTTGACGAATTGAATTTGTATTTTATGTATATGTTGATTCTTTTTAATTTTTACTAATGTTTTTGACATGTATGCATTCTCCTCCAGCATTTAAGTTTTTGAAGTTATGCTCGTTGTTGGTAATCACACTATATACCCAATATTTGACAAAATCCAATTATTTCACTGTGTATTTGAGTGCGGTCACTGATAGATGTATTGAAAAGTCATATTTGATATAATTTAACAGTTATAAAAAAAAATGATTCTTTATAAATGCCTATGTAAAAACGATAGATTAATTATAATCTAAACATAGAAAAAACAGTTTACAAGAGATATGTTGATAGTGGAATATTAGGTTCCTTAGCGTACGGTGGTTGACCATTTGTTCATCGACATGGTTCTGATTGTTCTTATAAACTTTTGACTGAAATATTTTATAATTTTATCAAATATTATGTCCATTCATGGTAATCTGAAGACAAATAGTTTATGGTCAATTTAGCATTTTTCGTTATATTTCGAATATTTTGTTTTCGTTTTTTGTCACGTTATTGTATTATTGTATTTAATGCATAATAAATTAAGAAATTCAGAACGACGGAAAATGGGGAAATAATCTTATTGCAAAAATGTTCCTCTTTCTTGCTTTCAGTAATTTTTTATTCTACCGTCGTAAGAATATACATGAAGTATTATTGATGGCTAATATTTTACATCAACCAAGGGCTTTCCTTTTAGATCGGTTTTCAGGTTATATGTCGAAGGCCAGGCTTAAATTTGTTTTTAAGGGGTTTGGGCAAAAAAAAAAAAAAATGAAAAATCTTGGCAGGCCTCGACTGGAGTAAATTATAGGGCCCATATCTTCGTATTATTGGAATGAGATGATTATTTTCGTTAAATGCGATGTATACTATGATAATAATACTTATATTTGGTATCCAGCCAATATAGCGAAACAATAACGGAAAATGTAAAAATCGCGAATTAATAATAGCAAAAATATATATAAAATATCTAAATTCTTAATTTATAATAATAATTTTAAATAAAATAATTATGCATTTAGTGACAAATCATTTTTTTATACTTTTTAGAATATTCTTATTATCATTAGGATTATAATTTATAATTAACGAATGCATTTTTTTAGCACAGTCTTTGAACTTTTTTTTTTCTGTGGTTGTTCTCTAGCATTATACTGCTCTCGTTTCAATTATTCTATATTTTGAACTTTCTTTATTCCATCAATGAATTTTTATATAGTAGGTTGGCTTCCTTCTAAAGAATATGTATTCTATAATTCAAGATACTAACCAACTATTCAAGATAACGAACCAATAATAGATTTAAATCCTTTGAGCCATCCTTTTACAGCATTGTTTGTTGTCGGAAGACCATTTTTGTCAGAATAGCGACAATTTCAAATATCAATATGATGTCTTGATTGACATCGAATTTTTCGTCTTTCTGTTATTTTTTCTACTCAGTTTTCCTCGAAATAATCCAAGAATGGGATTAACAGGTCTTCATTTTCAACATAAAATTGTGTTTCTAAAATGTCATCAAATGCGTTAGTAACGTGATCAGTTTGGAAATAGGCCAAAGCAGCTAGTATACGAATATGAAGAGCAAAGTTAGAATTATTAATATAATTTTCGATTAGATCAACATTTTGAATTTGTCACTACATATATTTAGAAAAATGGAAGAAATAACATTGTTGTTCAGCATGTGGAAAAACGGCTTTGTTGTATTTATTGAGGTATGTTCAAATATCATTATTACCGATGTAGGATTTATAGATGGTTTTATTTCTAATAAATATTTAAGAAAGCGTATATACGTTAATCGGTTAATAATGCATAAATGGTAGGACTAACTCCTAACCCTATTGATAAACACATGAATAGTGAATAACTGATAAAAAGTGAAGGTGCTGTTTTTTAAAAGTTCCGTTATTAGTTGATTAATTCATTAATTTTAAATTATTTTCGGTCGAAAATATTAAAATTCGATTCTGTGATGCTTCGTTGCCAAATATTAAAAATTATTCTCCTTTCATCGTTTTAGTATACTCATCAGCAGTTTTAAAGTCACTGACTATTTTCGGAATAAGCGCATTGATTACGTGTTCGAACTCTACGTATAGTGTGTTTCAAATGATGAACTGAAGGCATTGCACCGGCTACTCCAGGTACTATTTGTGTATGAACAGTTGTTTCTTTAATATTATTCATAGCCATTTTTCATCGATACTTATTAGGATCGGGAACATGATTATGTGAGTTTTACTTAGGTTGACTTTTAATTTCTCTGTTGATCGTAATTATTCTATCTTTATATGAACGTTCTACGCAACGTCAATATGTTATTTTGTTTTCTATCCACGATACAAAAATCCACTATACAATAATATATCTTTATTTTTATTACTTTTTACAAATTTCATTGGAAATAATATAAAATATGTGTTTTTTTCACTGCACATTCTATTTTTCTGACAAATGAAAATATTATATTATATAATACAAGCCACACACAGGCGCATTACTGAACTACAGCTGTATTAACTTGTGTCAGCTCAAATATAATACAATTGTCAATATTCTCTATATTTCTAATATACATATATAACATCGAAGTTAAATAGTAATTAAGATATCATATTGACGACGATATAATACGTTTGTTGGCATACATCAATTGCATTAGATATCACAGGTAAAAATAGAAAAAAATTAATATGTTACAATTTGTGATGCCAATTAGTTACAATGATGAATAATGAATTGAACATTTTTGAATAAATGTAATTTTAATTTAATTTTTGCTATTATGCGTGATCACTTATTTTAAAATACTCTATTTTTATTTACGCTATTATCAATTCGCGATTTTTACATTCGCGGTTGATTGTTTCACTATTTTGGCCTAGACCCCTTATATTTTACTTTAAACTTATCGGCGCCCGTTGATCACGAGTATTCCTTAAAATTAATTATTATTTGCGGGAGTTCGATTAAGCTCAGAAAAGCTGAGTACGGCCCTGACGTCAACTAATCGTATCATATTATTCCAAATATTATTTTGTGTAGCCGACGTTTTTTATTACTTTGTCATTCCTCCATTATTGGAGTTTCCGGCTTACTCAAAACTGTTAAAATTAAGAAAATAAATATCAACATGAATAATTCTTATGATTTTCTTACTTTTCATAAAATGCAAAAAATATAAAATAAAAATATTATCATAAATACTCTGTCAGTAAGATTATTATTTTTTAAACATATTTTCTTTTTTACTGAAAATTATTTTACTGGACATTTAAAAAGAATTAATCGGTTTTCATAAGAAAAAAATTCTTAAATTTACTAACACTAAAATACCATCCTAGCATATAGCTGGTTAAGTTGGTGTGCATTCCTTTATTGTATCAAAAATTGTGACATTTAACTAATATTCAGGTAATATTTCGTTTGATGTAATATAATGTCACTGACATCAGTTAACTAGTGTTGGTTGTTTACAAGTTCCTAAGGAATGGGTATGTAAGCAAAAAATATTTTCACACTCTCTCTACACTTATGAGTGAATATTACTGTACAAACATAATTTATTTAGTAAAGAATAGTTCAGGAAGACGATCTGCCCATGCCTCGTATTTCTTACCGAAAAATGTATTGACGGTACTTATGTGATTATCCATGTGAATAAAATATGTTTTATAACACGAGAAAGTTCGAACTTAAACGCCGTTGTGGTGTTGGTTTTTTTTTTTACTAGCGCTCGACATGCTTATCGACTGCCATGTATTATCTCGGAAGTAATTCTTATAAAACAGAATTAAAATATATCGAATTCATTAATTCCTTATTTTAATCAAAATCAATAATATCAAATCATATAATTATGGTGTAAAGTATTGGGTACAATAAAATAATTTGTTGAATTATAAACAGTTAGCGTTTGATAATAAAATTTAGGGGATCCGAGAACATGGCGTATCATGTACATGATGTACATTGATTATAACATTTGTAAAATAAAAAATAACTTTGTAAATGTTTTTACAATGATTTAAAATGTTGTTTCCAGTTATTAATTTTTATGTTTTCATTAAATATCGGAATCTGTCATTCATTACATAATAATTCGCTGCATATAAACATGAATAGTTGAAATGTTTACAAATGTTACTCGTAGAATTATTCAATTTTATTTAATTATATCAACTGAAGTGTCATTGCTGCTAAACTCTTACTAACTCTAAACATTGTATACTATTTTTAGAAAACCATGTCACTTGTAATATAATGATTAGTGTGATACATTTAAGTTATTTGTGTTGAAAGCTTTCAATATTAACTTTCATTCATCCGAGATTCTATTTTAGATTATTGGATAACTTTGAGGCCTCTACAAAGTGGGGTATATAGTCTAACAATCGGGCTAATCATTTTGAGTACACCACTGGTAATGAATCAATATGGGCGAGGATATTTTAATTTTATTTGATTGATGAACCAACATAAAAACATAATGCAATATTATCTCATTCTATTGATAATGAAGTCGAATAATAAAAAAAAAAAAAATGTCGATATTTTACGTTATAAAACAATGTCTGATGATTGTTTTTTTAAATATCTTTATTATATTTGATTGAGCTCTATTTATATGTACATATATTTTTTATCGTATCCATGATTGACTGTTTCACTCAATAATAGTCAGTAATTGGTACTTGCATTAAATTAAATTCTGATAATATTATAATTCAAAAAATGATATTTTACTGAGATAATTGAAAAATGAACGTCTGAAAGTTTATTTATATTAATTTATAACCACTAAAAAAAAAGAAATCTAATGAAAAAAAAAAACTTTAGATTATTGAATTAATGAAAAACAAGTATATGAATAATTTTTAATTTCAAATCAAAAATATTTATATCTATATAAAATTTGAAAACATATAATAGTTTGATAATTGTATATAAAATATTTTTTATCAGTTATAATATTTGGGTACTAGAAATAAAAAATAAAAAAATATAGATTCTTGGTACATACACATATTACATATTACGAACGATAAATGAAGGATAAAAAAACTTGAAAAGTGAATATGAGTTGCAGCAAAGGGTAAATATTTCAAAAAATTTATCAAAAAGAATAATCTTCGGAATATCTGGTATTCTAAAATGTTGTAAAAAAAAGGTACTTTATGATAATAAATATTCATATATATGTGTGTTCTATTATTGTACTTTACTGGTTTAGTGTAATTGTGCTTGATAATTCTAAAGAAATTGGTTATAATTATAGTAGCTTTCTAAAAAAAAAATACAAACAAATAAATCAAGTTTTTAAAATGAAAAAATAAAATCATAATTTTAATTTTTTACTTGAATGACTCTGGTAGCTTAGTATAATTTTTATTTTTAAAATATTCGTCAACAATTTGATGTAGCAAATTTGATAATGATTGTATAGTAAGGTTTTAGTAAATTATTGGTATAAAATTGCATTAGAATAATTAAAATATAAGAACCTAATAATTAAAAATGGATTAGATTCCATGATTTGGGGAGGGGGATACAGGAACGGGTGAAAGATATTGCTGTAATGATCTTATAAATTCGAGACCAATGTACTCCATTGTTCTCGAAAAAATGAGTGAAAGAGGTCGGGTCGATCAGTTTATACTTCTTACGATGGTTGATATAGTAGAAGAACCAAATTTCTTATTGAGGTACTTATTTAAATTTAAATTTTAACCAAATATATTAAGTAGTTTTTAAACAGTACATACATGTTACTATTTAAGATAAATACGATTATAGAAATTGATAATTTTGATTCGTACTATAATTTTTCTTAGACAATATATAGATATCAATAAATAAAAAAAAAAAAAAAAAAATTAATAATTGAATTTATTATATTTAGATTGAAATAAATAAAAAAAAAAAATTGGATCATTCTTGAGAATAGTGAAGGTATGAATTAAATATGAATATTATATGGTAACATGAATGAAACATGAATCCATAATTTAATATCCATAAAGGATTTAGTAAGTTTTTAAAACGGTATAAATAATTTAGTTTTAGGGTGCCACTACATTGGAGTGAATTAGAACAATTAATTTAACGGTATTCTAAATTAGAATTTCTAATAATAATAGTCATTATTTAAGTGCAAATCTATCCAAATGAATTTGGAATTTTTATATAGTCTCATATTAATATACACCACAATTTTATAACAATTGGAAACAATCAACATTATATAATGAACCTAACCTAGAAATCGAGTATGACGAATTCTTTTTAAATAATGTAGCACATTATTATTGATGCGTAGAATATTTTAGTTGATTTTTTTTTTTTATAAAAAGATCTGTTAATGTACCATAACGATGGAACTTATTGTTTGATTTTAAATGTTAAGAATAATTAAGATGTATTTGCTTATATGACTATAAATATTTTGAAATCATATGAAAGTAATTAAAAAAAAAAAAAAGTTTTTTAAGCAAATGTATCTATGTTATTTTTATTTATATTGTATATGCTATATAATACGACTATTATATACGAGTAATTTATATTAAAAATATTAAATTGAATAAAAATCGTGTATTTATAGGTATATAATTTATTAATAAGTGAATAATAATAAAAAAAAGGGTGACTAATAATATTTAAAACATTTAGGACTCTATAATTGATAATAAATTATCAATTTTAAAGACTAGTTGGTACAATGTGAAAGATATAATACATTGTATGTAAGCTGAATATAACTAAGTAGTTATATTCGTATATACTTGTTTGGTTATATTTATCGACACGTACATTATATACTTTTAATTGTGCATTTCCTTTCTCAATATTAAAATATAGGAATATACAATATAAAATGAATTTCCTATTTTATTGGTTGAATAATTAAAGTTCATGAATAGAAACACTTATTTAGGAATAAAGTATCGATTGCAAAAATGTGTGCTATTACTCTTCCAAAGTTAATTATAATTGCATTACGTCGTTATTTCGCTGTTTCTTTTTAAAAATTATTCCGTGCGTTTAAACTCGTATAATATTCGAATTATTTTAATTATGGTTTTTCTGTTGAAATAAAAAACCAATTTTAAGGAAAAATCAATGTTTAAATTTTAGCAATTACAAATATAATAATGAAACAATAATTAATTGATAAACATAATGTAAAAAGTCTTGATGAGCAAAAACATATATAAGCACTAACAATTTTGTTTAAATACTGTACTAGTTAATGTAGTGCTGTACTTAGTGATATACATCACTTTATTTGGTATGAGTGGTTGAAAAATAATATTAACTAGCATCAGATTATCGAATGCTTTTTCTAAAATGATATTCATGATTATTTCATATTATTTATGAGAACCAATGTTTGATAATCATGCGAATAAATGTTTTAAAGTTACTTTAATCAAGATGATGTATTCTTCTTCTAAACTGTTATTTCAAACTTAAAAGTTAAGATGGATTGTTTGAGATGAAAACATCCCGTTTATAATAGGTTCTTCAGAAGAAACTTAGTTTCTGATCATCTATTAGGTTTAAATTTTAGATTCCAGTCACGAAAAACTGATGTTAGAGCATTTAATACGATATTGTACTTGGTTGTTTTCTTTGATTAGGGCGATAACAAAGAAACCAAGAGTTATTTAGTTTTTAAAACTTCTTTCAGATTTTTTGAATTGTACTTGTTTGTAGTACAGTCATGTGTTTATATACAAATATTTGAAATTATGTAGATTTAATATAGTAAGAAATAAAACAATTTAAGGTTAGTGGTATAAATTATTTCAGTTTGAAAATTTTGAAAATACCTAGGATTCGTATACACATTATTTTATTTGTCTTAAGAATTAGTCAAATTAAAGTAAAAATATTTATAAAATTTAAATGGATTTTACTTAGACTACGTTTATCCAATTAATTTATTTTGTGTTGAATAAAAATAATAAAATTTAAAACAATAGATAAGTACACAATACTTCAGTTGGAAATTTTTATAGTTTAACTACAAACAATTAAATTTAATAATAAAATAATAAAATTAAACAAAAAAATAGTTAAATGGTTAGTATTCATAAATGAATATATAAAAAAATGGTTTATATATAAAAATAAAAATATGTTATTATAATTAAATTGAGATATTTAACTATGAGAATTGCTTAGGAAATATAAAACTGAGTGCCCAACAAAATAACGTGATGTGAAGCGTGGCAAGTGATATAGTACATCTAACACACTATTTTGTATCGAAATAATGTAATAAATAGATTTAACGCCAACTAAACTGATACAACAATGAAATGACAAATGACATGTTACATCAGTGTCATTCAAATGCAGTATGTTCTATTTTATGCCAAGTGCCACGTGTCTTTTTTAGTGACAAGCGTTTATTAAATTATTGTATTTTATATATTTTATTAGTTTTAAAAAGTATTATTTAAAAATGAAAGATTATCCTGATTTTAATATACATTTTGTTGGTATAACTGAAGTTAATCTATGTTTTTTTATTTATTTCATAGTGTTTCGGATAATAGCAACAAAACGTAAACGATAAAATTTGGAAAAAGAACTTATGAATAATAATGCATATTATATAAATTATAATTTCAATTGGAAGACATTTTGTACATACATTTTATTTTTATCAATTATTTTATTTTATAAAATGATTGGAATTGCTCTGGATAGACATGTAATTTTTTGAATACATCAAAAACACTATGTTTAATATTTTGATTCTTTTTCCAGTATGGATGAACCCATATCGTATTTTTATATTATTTCAATTATTATTATTGATTAAATTCACTAATGATATAACAAATTCGTCATTTAATAAAAAAGATAACATATTGACTACTGGTTTTACTAGTTATTAGATACATAGATATTTGTTGTGTCCCGCCAAACGTCTGTTGTTATGCGTTCGCTACATCATTTTCCAAGCTATACGTCAGTTACTTTGGTGGGTGCTAAGTATAATGTTTGTATCCAGAGTATAGCTTAGCATGTGAGTAAGTAAATGTATGGTTAGTTTTGGGCATTTTTCTTAGTTAGTTTTGTACGTAAATGGATATCAAAGGCATGAGTCATTTTTAAATGTCTAGTGATGGGAAAGTTAATTTTCAAAACGGACTTTTAATAGTTCAAATTTAAGTTCAAGTTAAATTGAACTATGATTAAATTATGTTGCCCATGATAATATTGTAATTTGTTTTAAATTTGATTGCTGATATTTATCAAATATAAAATTAATTAGTATATACAGTATACAAATATTAACACAAAATAAATATTGTTGACGCACCAACAGTAGAGTTTCTGAATTTAATAAAAATGATCGAATTAAAAGTGTTGATGGAGAAATTATTGCTACAAATAAACATTTAATAAATGAGCAATAGCTAATAATCAGTAATTGGTGATTTTTTGATGAATCTTGGAAGTTGGTTGGCTTATCGTAGATTATGTTATTATGTTCTTCAGGAAGAGAATATACTCGTACAGTAGAATTTGCTTATTAAAATGCCGTATATAACGTTATTTCAGATAAAACAATTCTCAGACATTTATTTGGTTGGTTTTATATCTCACGTATAAAGATTTTGATCGGATATTATGATATTGGTTACATCAATAATTTGGATATATCGATGTTATTTTTAAATGAAAACTTGTGTTTTTATTTGTCTATAATAATTAACTGGATTTTACCATCGTCTAGCCTTCTGTAAAATATCTCGTCTTCGTGGAGTTGATTTTTTTCCTTCCATTATTTACATTTTATTGTAATACAAAACATTTGTCTGATAAATCAATTTTTCAAAAAAATCAAATTTCTGATATATATCAATCTGATTTTTTAAATCCCTCGGATATTATTAGATATAAGCGAATTCTACTGTATATATATTATTAATATACTATTAATATGTATAAATACACGTATTAATAGAAAAATTGGTTTTTTATTATGCAATCGTAGTACGCAGTGCTCGATTAATATTAAGTTATTGATTAAAACACAAAAAAATAGTTTTATGATTGATTATGAGACTAAAATAAAGTATTTATTTGAGACCCACAAATTGCGTATTTTAATGTTTTCCCAGTCTCCAAGAATGAAATATATGCCTTTAAAAAAAATGCTCTGACAGGAAACCCGTTAACTTCTCGTTATCGCATCAATATACTGATTTAAGATTTATTACGTCTCGTACTGAAAAATCTTTGTTTTGTGTTCGATGTTGAGTGTGAATATTTATCTTAATTTAAACGACTAAGTATGTGTAGTATATATACATCATAGTATAGTTTACAATTAATGATTACAAGATATAGTACGCGACTTTTATCAGTATCGTTTTTTTTTACGTAAATGTATATTGTATTTTTGAATGTACTTTGCAGCGTATATGATAAAAGTTTAATTTTTTTAATGTTGTTGTGGGATGTTCATAAAATATTATAATAATAATTATAATTATAGTGTACTATGGGAAATATTCAGACTAGGAGGGAAGCTTATGAGGGCTTAGTTTTCTTAATTATTTCTCAAGTTCTCCCTCGAAAAATGTTGGGAAGATGGTGATGCACGTTTAGTGGCACAGTTTGCTTGTCTTCATTAAATTGGAAGCTCGACTATAAGTTATAGTTGAAAAAATATAAGGATCTTTTTAAAATATGACTTGATCTTCATTTATAATATCATAACTAATTACCACTTATTATTAAATAGTTATTCTACTTATATATTAATACTCATAAATTATAGGACATAGGTAGTGAATAAAAAGGTCCACGTATCTGTATATTATAAAAGTTAGAACTAAACAGTGTTTAATTAATTTAAATATTTAAAATAATTATTAGTATTCTGTTAAATAAAATACATATGAACATTCATAGATGTGATTATTAAATATAACTGTTTTAAGCTTAATAAGTGGAGCATATTAATTGTTAATGTTGTAAATAAATATAAATTCTTCGGAACTATAACTGGGACCTTTGTGGTTTCTTATACATGATAATTATGAAACTATTTTTTAAATTAATAACTTCAGTAGGTATATTTTTGGTTATTTTTTCCCTACGAATGTAAGTAATCATTTATATAGATTATCATTTATAAACACATATTAGTTCAATAATACGGTTATTAAATATTTTGAAATCTGATATTCTTCTTTGAAAAATGTATTCCATATTTAAAATTAACAAATGTCTAATAATATAAAACATCTGATATTGATGATGGTAATTTTTTATGCTGCAGGTAAAAAATAATACGTGCAATCATTGGTAAATAGTTTTGGGGTGTCTGAAATATCGACACGCAAAGTAATTTCTCATGCCATAATTTATCAATAAAAATATGTAGAGTTCTACATCTCGAGTCTGGTGGTCCTGATAAGGACTATTTTTATATTGACTGTTAGTTGACCGAATGTTATGTGTCATCGTGAGATCTAGGACAGTACGATAGCCGAGTTTGGTAAATATTTTTCCATAAGATAAGATGATGATCTATGCAAATTACACACTCATTACTAATCAATATATTACGTATATAATTCGTTTTCATTTATATATCAAAATGTTATTTTATTTATTTATCTATTTTACTATTTATACCTATTTTATATTATGTAACTTATGTTAAACCATAAATATTACATCTAAGCCATACGAAATAATAATAATAATAACCCATAAAGAAAAGCTCCGACGATTTGAACGATCCTACCACTGTATTCGCCTAACGCCTACCTCGATTGCACTGTATATAAAACACTTTATATATTAATTGTTACGATACAAATAAAGAAATTATCATTGTACGCACTCACCAGACACTATATAATAGCTATTTCTGACATTGGCAAGTGGAAAATTTAAAAATATGCTTAGCTTGATAACAATCAAAATATTGTTATTATATAGATAAGTGTTCCGCAAATATAACTAAACATTTATCTAGATAAAGATAATTTTATTATATATTATATATTATTAATTTACACTTTTTTTTTATATATTTATACTTAAAATATTAAATTAAATAAAGATGAACTCAACTTTGACTTAATAGGTACCTTCAATATAGATAATGAACAAACAATATTTATATTATGTACATTAATGTATGAGAAGTGAGTTATAAATAATGAGTACTTAGTTTAAATAAAAATACATTCTTTGTAGGTACATTATAATTGTATAAAAAAATTCATTACAATTTATATAATACTTATTATGGAGTAATATTTATGGTTAAAAATTAAAAAGTTAATTCAACCATTATCTGTATTATTTATATTCACTTTCTCAGGAATCAAATATTTCAAGAGACACTAAAAAGTATTAACTGAATAGTCTTTATTAAACATGGAAACGATTCTTAAAAATAATATGTATAGGCACGATTTAAATATTATAACTAAACATATATTGCAGTAACACAACTTTTAAAAGTTATTAATATTAAAGTTAATAAATTAATAATATTAATAAAGTTTTTATTCATTATACATATATATTAGTTTTTAATTTTCAAGTTCAATTTTTCCAATTTTTTAATAAATATATTCGTATTTATTTATCTATATGAATTACAATAGATAATTCAAGAATTGATCTAATGATAATTCATCAAATAACTAATTTTGTTTATTATCCAGATAAGATAAAAGATAATTTATTATTTCGATAAAGAATATAAAAATATAAAAATTTAAAATTATAATAAACTAATTTATTAAAACCAATGCAATTTTTAAAGAGTGTAGTGTATAAAGCCTTTGATACTAGTAGATACTAGTAGATGCGCAAATATAAGGCTGCTAGAATTTTATGTATCTCCAAATATCACGATGACAAAGATTTAAAACAAATAAATATACTAACGTTCAGTGTTTGGAATAGATAATGCAAAATTTATCTTGATAAAGATAAAAGATAATAACATTTTTATCTAGATAAAAAAAAAGGTATAACATTTTTTGAAAATATTTCATATTCTAATAATATCTATAAAGACTCAATTATAATCATTATAATCAATAAATACCTAGGTTTTAATGTTTATTGTAGTAATGTAGTGTACCATTAAGCAGTATTTATATATAATGTACGATATGATATGATAGTTACAATATGATAGTTAATCACTAAAATGTTACATAAAAAGAAAAAAAATGAAAATTGCTCTGTAGGTATCATGATGAATACAGAATACATAAAAAATTATTTTAAGTTAACAATATTTTTTTCCATATAATATTAATTTGATGATTTTTCATTATTATATATGTAGTTACGACTTAACGAGTTCCAAGAGTGAAGTAATGACTATTCAGCATATGAGTTACATGTGTATACTAAAATCAAATACCTACTATATTTGAAACTTAAGTGGAAAAATAAAAAATTAAGTTTAAAAATACCAAAAATATTTTCCCGACATGAAAATACAAACAAACCTAACCAAGAAATAATATTTACTTATTAATAATACACGAATTATGATTATGAATACAAAATCTATATGTATAAAAGATTCAAGTCAGGTTATTTACAGAATTTATAATTCAAGAACGGCTGGACCGATTTTGATGATATCTGATTTGTTGGATTCGTCTCCGTACAAGAATAAAAATAACTCTAATCTTGGTAAGAATACAGATAATTATCTAGATAAGTAAAAATGTTATTTTAGATAAGTAATTAGATAACTTAGCGTTATTTATCTAGATAAGATAAAATAAGACAAATAATCTATCTAGATAAGTCCCAACACTGCTAACGTTCATTTAAATTTGTATTAAATTCAATGGGTAATACACGAGTGCGTACGTTCGTTATCGGTGATACCTTTTTAAGCTACACGAATCCGTATGATTTCACCTGATTTTCAACTACACAATTGCATAAAAAGTTTTAAGCGTTGATGCCAATTTTCATATCGGTATTAGTGTATACCACATGCTTGCACGAGTGCAGTTTAAAAAGTTAGTAAATACTTTGTGTTTTATCGCTTTTACTACCTATGTTTATTGTTAATGATATTAAATATATCAGATATAACAAAATTTCGTTATTTCCGTTATTTTATACGGTATTTTCCGAGTTTCAGTAAAAGTAGTAAATCATAGATGTCTGGGAATGTCCAGATTTAAGCATTTTTAAATAATTTTATTAAAATAAAAACTGTCGATTTGATTTATTTATTGATTACTAATCTTTTATTTAGTTATCCTCATTTTATTTATTATTTTATTATTAATTGTATTATGAACTATTACAGAACTGTTATATTTATTGTTTATGTCTATTTATATTATTTATTGTTTATGTTTTTTTTTCGTTGACTATTTTTACTTTTTATTTTTTTTTATTGATTTCTAAATATTTTTACTATTATCAGTGAAATTAGTAAATTTGGCAATGTTGCATACAATTTCATACGCAATCGTGTTGCCAAAAGGGACACATGTATGCAATCGTGTTCTACCCAATTCAATTATTTAAACGCATCAAAAAAATTAATAATTAATACATTGAGATCTAATATTTTTACTATTATAAGATTAAGTTCAGTATACATTTTTCCGATTGTAACTGATAGCACATTGTATACAATATCTAGTCTATGTATGTATTGTTATCCACATGGCTTTTGTATGTAACATCCGGGCAGTGTTTTCAGTGACCATTCTCCAATCCAGACCGTAACGTATACACATATAACTATTATTATTATTACTATCGCCGTAGCGTATATTCCGGTCAAGTACGACGCACGAGACCCATTGGCGTTCTGTGTTCCCGTCGCTTCGTGACCGGCAATTGTCTTCTCCGGTCTTATTTTTACTGGCCAACGTTTAGAGCACGTCCGGAGGCGGAGCTAGCCAATTTTCCGCATCTGTTCACGACGCGATTATTCGGATCGATATATTTTCCCGTCGTCCGCGTTGTCGCCAACAACCGTCGGCGGCGTTGACGACGATGGCGATGCCGATGTGGCGTTGTCCGCTTACGGATGGGCTGCAATATATAAAATCCTTGGACCACTTCCAAGGCTATCGTCCACGACCGTTTTACCGGTGATTGCTGTTTACAAGTCGTTGCCACGAAGATGGGTAGATTATGACGGGGTGGTAAAAGTTACCGGGGCTCCCCAGGGAAATAACAATGTACGGTGCATGTGTGTGTAGAGATATTTGTTTAGAACATTTCCGAAATAGTAAGCACGCGGTGTGTTGGCATGAGTTCTCCGAGTCCGCCGTTGTTTCTCGGTGCACCCTTCAGCGTTCTTCCCGTTTGACGTTTTTCTACGTATAATTGCTATTCTATTAACGAGATCCCGACACAAAAATAATCGTATTAAAATTAAAATATTTTATACCCACAGTCCTACGTCACCATTAAACGGTATGTACATTTTATAATCGTCTTCGTCTCTATGGTTCGAATGACGGTCGCAGTTTTATCTAACCTCAGCGAGTTTATTCTCTTTTGGCACCGTATAAAGATACATGATATAGAATCTATAAACTTGCAAATTATTGTTTCGTCGAACTGTTGAAAACGTCTACAAGTTGCTGCCATGTGGCGTGTGGTTTAAGGAAGAAAAATTCTTTATCTTTTGACATAACATTTCTTTTAATGTTCAAGTTAAAATATTCCTTTACTTCTATTGCTAATATGTGATACAATACTTTTACCGTAATATGCTGCATGTCGCAAACAATTATGGTCAACCTAAGGTTTATTTCAATTAAAAATCTTTTTTTTTGTCCCCCGTAAAAGTGCTTTTAAGTATCAGAAAGTTTTTTCATAGATTTTAAAACGAAAATAAGAACTATTATTTTAAAAAATTCATAAAATTAGTTTTTGACGAATCGTCAAAAATGTGACATTTTGGTTTCTTAAAACCTAGTGGATCGACGAGAAACATTAATCCTTGTGCTCTGCTTGATTCGTAATTTTAAGGACCGTAATGAAAATTAAAAATAATGCGATAGAAAGGACAAACGATTCGAACAAAAAAAATGTTGACCTGTGATAGTTTTGAATTATAGCACATAATTGGTAATTATTATAAATTTAAAATGCTCGTAAATTATTACAAAACTAATAATATGTAGTACATAAAAAAGTATATACTACATAAAATGAATTTTTAATATTTTATCAGACGGCACAGCGTGGTAGTTGTATACAAGCCCTTTCATGTCATCCGCATCACAACGAGAACAATAATTATTGCAACTGTTGTTCTTGAAAGTATTTTCAATTATAATTATCAGGTTTGGGATTTTATAGCATTTACATATTTCTTATGAGATGCTTAAAAAATAACAGAGTAAGCTAAAAATGTGTTTCATGATACAGAGAACTCAAATAAAAAATTTTATTTTGCTTTTTTTATGCATACTTTGCGTTTTGGTATATTGTTATGTCCCATTATTTTTAGAAAATGAAACCTATTTATTTCATCGATGGTATACTTAAGCTAATATACAAATTTTTTCAGTTTTATTGATAAATAATATTGATGTGCAAATAATGTATGATCTTTAACCAGTAAATGCGCAAACAATTAATACCAAAAAATATAACCCAAAAATTGAATGATGCGTAAATCTCTTACGAAAAAGGTATAAATTAACAATAGTAATACGCAAACGAAAACTGGCATCCGGACCAAACTGATCTGATTATATATTAAGAAATGGATTGAACTGAAATGATTATAATATAATCAGAACCAAAATCGGACTGAAATCTTTCATAAAAATATGGAGTCAAACCGAACTAATCCTTCAACAATTTTTGTACGATAGACTAGACCAGACAGGACAATACAGAACATTAATAAATTATAAATTTTATATAAATTTAATTGTTATTTAGGGTTCTTTGCTTACTTCTTCTATTACCCATGACTATAGTTAGAAATCCGTAGGAATTTAGCAATGAGTCTATACGGTATCATATTCCGTTATAAAATCTGTATAAAGACTGCAGCAGTTTTCAATCCTTTTTCAAAATTATCCTCAAAATCTCGTAAACTACCCTGGTAGCTGACACAAATATAACCAACGAAAATGTTGACATTAACTCTAAATGGGCTAAAAATGGAAAATAAATAACCCTGACAAATATAACATCATCGAATAACCAACGAAAAAGGTTCCAGGGTTCCAACTACATAGGAAAGAGTGAGTAATTCTTAACAGATTCAGGATTGGCCATGGAAAAACAGGAAAAATGCTATATAAATGGGGACTTAGAAATACACCATAATGCGATTGTAGACATGATTCTAAGACATCCGATCACATTGTGAAAGAATGCCCAAAACGCAATTCACAAGGCGGAATCAAAGAACTCCATAAGGGTATTAAAGAGTAATTAGTAACATTACTTATGAATATTGGAGTTGATATTTTGTTTGCAAGTTCATTTTTTTTTACCACCGGGGTGAGAGTAATATTACTCATGAATATTGGAGGTGATATTTCGTTTGCAAGCTCATTTTTTTACCACCAGGGTGTGTTGATGTTGACACTGTGGATTCAAGTCGTACTATATGAGATACTGTAATAGGACGAAGACTGAAAACCTCAGTTAGATTGTCGTCCACAGATTAGGAAGGAAAACAATTTGGCCACACAAATGTCTTATTTTTCTTTAAATTTACATTTAGTTTGGTAGAAGAGGAAAACGATAAATTCCGCTTAGGTGAATCATGTGATTCGATGAGAGACATGACAGATGAACCCATATATAGTGTTAACACGCGAATTCAATTAAATAATAATTATACTGATAGTAATTGAGTGCGCGTCGTGACGAACATGCAATCTCATCGGCGGACGGCACAGAGTTGCTGGTATCGTATTATGTCGTTTTATCCTTTTTTTTCTCGTCTAGTTTCACCATAATTTTAACATTCACAAGTTTTCTTGAACATATTATTATATGTTTACAAAATTATTAGATATTATTATTAGATTATTATTAATCATATTAGTTTGGTATAAATATTAATAGACAATGTCCTTGTCATTGCGTATAGTACATTTTAACCTTTAGCTTATTTCGGTTTTTGATTTTATCATCTTTAATTCAAAGACTGCATTATAATTCATAGTTTTTCATTACTACGAGTAATTCTGAATGTTTAAGAAAAAAATGTATTTTTATAATATATTTTTATGAAGATTAAAAGAAAAATAGCCGAAGGAGTTTGGGTATCTTATAATTTTATTTTTAGTATAAGGTTCTAGATAACAATATTTTTTATTGCGGGGGCTTATGATTTTCGTAAAAATATTTTGTCTTGCTTATGCTATTTATAAATACAAGTATACTATTACTAATATCAATTTCATGAAGAGTGGAGGTATTGGCTTAAGTACATAAACTAAAAATTGTAATTCAGAGCAGAGAAAAACTTCTAACAACTAATTAAATGTTTACTTCTGTGCATTCAGAATATACAATTATGATTTTTTTTTAATGTTTTCTATGGGTAGTAAATCACTTCATATTATGAATCAGGTGCATGAGTATCTACTGGTTTATTTATTATTTAATACAATTATCTATGTCACTACCTAAATGCAGGAACGTCATTTAAATTTTTGAAAGGGTGGGGCAACTGATTAAATTTGCCGACTTCATAATATTTAAAAAATTATAGTTACCTATATATTTAAATATTTAATATTTATGGACGATAGACTATCAATAAAATATTTTTTCGAAACAAAACATGTAAGGATTAGTAATGAATAATGATGTCATGATGATAAGCAAAGAACATGAAAGTTTCATTATACCCAATTAAATAACAATATTGAAGATAGTAAAACATTAATTTATTTACCTATCCTATAGGCTATAAGTTAACTATCAATAGGTTTAATGGAATAATAATATAAATCTAATTAAATAAATACTTAATTAAATATAATTTTTTTTATTATTTGTATATTTAATACTTTATAGAACTTATTTATAAAAACATAAAATTGTATCTCAAAAATAATGTACCGTAGTTTGGGGTGAATAGGAACGATTTTAATGGTTTTTTATAAAGTATAAGCTCAATTTTATGGTATTGATACGACGAAAACTGTTTTATAAAGATCACATATATAGAAATATATAATATACCAAAAATACAGTTATAAGGTCCGCGTGATAACGATTGTCATAAACCGGGGAGGAACCAGTGTTTCTCAACTTTTAATAAACCGTCAACGTGTATTTGAAAGAGAATACTATCCTATTTCTGAATACAAAATAGTAAATAAAAATATAATTTTTACCGATTTTAGCATTTCATCATCGGACAAAGAATTGCCGACTTTTTTAAATTTCTTAGAGTGGGGCAATTGCCATAGTCTGCCCTCCCCTCAAATGACACCCCTGTCAAAATGACTCGATGGTCTTAACTTAATTATTTCAATGAAAATAATGTAGTTTTTAAGTATGTATATAATGGATTATCATATCTCTAATTTTATAATAAAGTTTTTTTCTTGTTGTAGTTTAGAAAGTGAGATATTTCTGTGGAATAAATGTTAGTAACTATTATACGACATACTTAGTTATTGTAATTTAATTAAACACTATATAATAATTACATAGTGTTTTAACTATTATTGTTTAAATTAGTTGGAGTCGACATTTATATGTTACAGGAATTTGAATTTTATAATAATGAAAACGACATAACAAATTACTAACTGTGATTTAAAATGTTTAAAAATATTTTATATCAAACGATGATAATATTTTTTGTCATGATCGTATATTGCGTCTTATTGTTTTTGATCTGTTCGTTTGGTATGTTTTTGCTATTTCATGTTTGACTCACTGAACCGCAATCGCATTGTTAATGACCAAAAGTTTCCGCAAACTTGTGTAACCGCATTGAATTCAAAGGAAAAAAAAATGAATAGAATTATATGTTAATATATTATTTATAATTGTGAAATACACACCGACATCATGACGCATCAATGGTACACGATTAAGTTGTTCAACCTGTACATGACACTAGTATAATAGTTCTGTTATACCTGTCATTAAGACGACACACCTTGGTATCATGTATAATAATACGATTTTAATCGATATCATGCTTATACAACACTGTGCATGGGTACATTGAAAATTATAAAGCTTTTTGGAAATAGTGTGTAGTATATAAGGTGCTCTATGTTTGAATAGTATCGGCTGCGAATGCAAGTATTAGCTCTTGAAAGCTTAATGGATCCTCGTCATCGAACTTAGAACTCTTAAACCTTCGTGTTTAAATGTCGAGTTATATGTTAGTGGATATAATGTGAAAGACTGTGAATGGAAAACGAGTTTATACTTAAAATAAATCATATTTGTTAGGGTGTATAATGTTATAATATAATGCGTATAAATTCCGTTTCTACGGGCGCTTTTAGAAGTTGTTGCGTTTAAATACATCAATCAAGAAAACTGCGTAGCTGTGACGTCAACAGCGGATATGTGTTACCGTTTCACGTATACGATTTTTGGTCTCCAACTCGTATCGTATCCCCAAGGATTATCATTTGACGCGTATTCGGTTTACACATGCATTATATACTGGGACCCAATAATTTTCCTGTCGTCCAATCTATCATATCGCATTCGTCTGACCGTTTATCCCCATAATATATTATAAGGATATCATTGTTTCACACATCTCTTTAATACGTGTGTGAGTGTGTGCTATATATAAAGACTACTTAATACTTATACTGATAATAATTTTTAAGTAGATAATCCTGGGACCTCGATTTTTTTCCATTAATATTGCAACACTTTTAACCATAATAGTATAAATAACAATAAATTAGTATTTTTTGAAAAAAAATGTGTTCTTAAATTATATAAAAATATTACAAATTTTAACATTATACATGCATTAGTTTTGAAATTCCTAATTCATCGATGTAACTTATGTAACGATTTGCAATTATAATTTTAAGAACTATAGTATTGATTTGTATCTTAAATAAATATCTCAGGGTTTAAAATGCTTAGGTATAAATATAAATCTGTACATCATAAAAATGACAAATTATGACAATAATCTATTTTATAATATGAAAATTTAACAGTATGTTTTCAATAAACGCATATCCTTTAAATAACAGAATCTTAGCATTGCTATGTGAAATATTTAAGACAAATTGTTATTCAGAATTTTGGAATAGTCCTTTTATAGAAAAATATTTTCATATATGAAATATTTAAGTATAGGTAATGAAATTAGTGTTTATGATTGATAAAAAAATTTCATAGTTGTACAATTAAGATTCATACATATTTTATTTCTGTTTCTTTTATCTGGTCTTAAGTGTAAGTTTTATATTTGTATTGTGTATAATGAATAGCATGTATTTATATTAGTATAGAATAAAGTCATAAGTATATTATTTTTTGACAAGTGAAGAAAGTTACTACTCTAACAGGATATTATATAATTGATTTAGTACCTAGTTTGAAAACTAAAAAAAATCCCTTTAAATATTGTGTTTACCGTTATTATAATATTATGTTTATTTTTTATATCACTTTTAATTACATATAACGTACTTAGTTTAATATTTTTAATAATCAAATCCAGAAAACCAAAAAAATAAATTTTTTTTCGTCATTTTCTTATGTTTTTCTATGTTAAAAATGGAAAAATTTTGAAAATACATAAAAATGTAGACTGTCGTCCTTTTTCGTCCTTGAACCTATGATTCCTGTCAGTCATTTATGGCCTGGACTTAAAAGTCCCATCACGTATTAAGGGTAATTTTTCTTCCCATACAGGAAATATAATTTTTATTATGAAATTAATGAAATTTCTAAATTATATTCTTTAAAAATATAAACAGTTAAAAATTCATACAAATTTTTAAAAGTATTTTAAGTTTGTGGAAAAGTCTATAACTAAAATCATTATAGTTTTTTTTCTCCTTCATGAATATAATTATCTTACAATATAAGCATACAATGTTCTCCATTACTATTGCACTCATCTGTAATATAAATACATATTATACCTAAGTATAAATAAAAAATATAACCTGATAAACTTAATTCATAAATTTTTCTTATAAAATCTTTATTTTACAAATTAATATTTATAAATAACAAAAAATTTTAATATTAGTTTTGTATTTAATTTATCTCATGGTATTCAGCAAAACTATTTTTTTCTCATTGAGTCACAAATGTAAATATTATATTTCAACATATGTTTTATGCAAAAATTTAAATGACTGACGGAGCTTTTAAGTTCCACCAACAAAATACAATCTAATATAATTAAAAAGTTAAAATTACAGGTATAAAATGTTTCTATACATACCTTATATATAATTACACAATAATAAGTAAAAAAAAGTGCATGATTTCCTTTAAAATTAATAACAATAGCGATTTTCGTCAGCACTTTTCAAGAATCATATGAACGTATAATCCACAATTGCAAAACTGATAACGTATGATGGTGATAATGTTAATATCTTTTTTTTGATTATATATGGGAATAAGAAGTCCCGTCAGACATTACTGACGTCATAAAATAAATGTACTATTTTATATAATTTTTTTTTCGCTAGGACTTTAAAGTTCAGTCAGTCTACAAATGGTTATTTTATACTTTTTATTATATCTGCTTCTGGATAATTTGAAAAAATGTGTTGGGACAAATCATTCTTTAAGAATTACCTCAGGATTTTATTACAAAGAATCAAAATTAATTGTTTCTAATAAGCATTTATTTATTATTAGGCTTAAATTACAACTTATCTTCAGGTAAAATCAAATAAACAGACATATAACAGACATAAACAGACATATTATATTGTTGTTTTCATTCCGGTGCATTAGTTTGATCTTAAGAATTCAATCATAAAATATAAATGTCGGTCACTTGGCCATATTAAATTAATCTACATTACAGTTACAAATAACTGACAATGCTTAATATTAATACTACGACTGTTGATTTTATAATATTATGTCATCCTATTGTTAAAATTTTATAGCGCCTACGTGAAAATTGCTACTAGACGTCGCTGTGATTGTTTGTATTCAACTTGATATTACAGATTTTCTACAATAGAAAACTTTTTATTGCTGTTGTTGTTGTTGAAACTTTGTAACAATGTATAATTAGTATTGACTAAAAAGGTTTACAATATATGAATATTATCTATTGCTAGGTTATAGACTTTATCAAGTTTTCAAAAAAGCAAAAACAAAAACAAAAGAGAAGAAAAAAAATGGAGATATTTGTTATAAGTTTTAAGTATATAAGTTAATAGTATGCGGATGTTGAGATGACGATAGAAATAGATTGTTACGCAAGAATGAATTGAGCGTTAATTTGGGTATTATGAGATATTATGCAAGTAGCGAGGATATTACGCGGAAAGGTAAAATATGGGCAATGAAAGATAATGTGAGATGTTGTAGATTACTCTTGTGTTGTGGAGAATACATAAAGGAGAGTCATTGATCGATAATTTATAGGAGTTCTATGGATGCTGGGTGTGACCTATTATTTTATGTGAAAAAGATACTTTTGTGTTCTTGCTTAATTTTAGATTGTTGAACTATAATTGGCAGGGTATCGTGAGGGAGATTTAATTATACCAGAAAAAGATTTATCCATTTCTTTACCTCAATTTAACATGTTTTTAAAGTGGGACAGAAATCGATCCACAAAATTTAGGTAAGAGAAGGATTGCAACATGACAAAATTAATTTGACCAATGCATCAGTGATTTCGTTACTCTTAATACCCAAGTGGCTAGGTACCCATAAAAATTATACGTAGAACCCAGATTGATCTTTTTCGAATAAGATATTTCAGATATTTGAAAATAAGAGAAAAGGAAAGGAAATAATAAATCAGAAAAGAGATTCTATAGACTCGGTAAGAAATCAGTTATACAAGATGGTTACTTTTGTGTTGTAAAGAATTCATAAATGAGAGTCATTGAGAGATAATTTATAGGAGTTCTATGGAAGCTGGGTGTGACCTATTATTTTATGTAAAAAAGATACCTGAGCGTCTAATACGAGTCGTATATATTTTATTTTAGGAGTAAGTAGAATTTTTATTTCATTGATAATGAAGATGTCATGGCAAAGAGTGTCTCAACTTCTGGCGAATATTATAAATTTGCATTTTTATAGTGAAATCATAAAATAAAGTGGTATAATAGATTGTATAGAAATTCGAGAGTATTATTTAGGGTTTTCATGGCAAAGTTTAAAAATGGGTTGTGAGAGAATATGTCATCAGCATATACTAAAAATGTATTTACTTTAGCTTCAAACTGTTTAATTGTAAAATGTATATAAATATTGAATAAACTGGGACTTAAGAAAAAGTTCTATGGTAACTTAGTTAAGGTAGAGTGAACGTTAATAAAGCCAAATAATGATGAGAATAAGAGGTTCTATGGGAAAAAAAGGAGTAAGATTAGATTATAAAATTCCAAGAGCAGTTTCAGTGATTTCAAATGAGATAGGAGTGTTGGTATACAAATGGAGTTGAATTCACCCCAGATGTCTATGAAATCAATAGGAAAAAGATGATGATTCTTAAAGGAATGATGAATTTTACTCAAAAAATTGGCAAGATATTTAGAAGTGCTCTTTTTTATTTCTGTGTTTGAAAACCTGTTTTTATCAAATTGATTTAATTGATTAAATTAATAACTAGTAGCTACATTCACGTAGATCTTACAATTGTATTTAACAGTAAAATAGTATATCTGTAGATTATAAAATCAATTCAGTGGTGAAATTACCTCATCGGTACCATCCTAGTCCTCGATTCCAAATGTGAAAAAAAAAACTAATAAAATCAATACTATAATTATATCTTATAATAGCTATTACCCACATTGTAATCATTGATTATAGACACATATTGCTTTATTATTAAATTTTATCTTTATTTAAAATTGAAAAATAAATAATCAAGTGATCTCATTAATAACATGCGATGAAATCAAAAACTGAAAAATTTATTAATTGCTATCGAGTGAAAAATACTACCAGATTTTTATTTTATTTTTTATTATACTTATAATTTATTAACTATATTTTATGACTAAGGAAAATGTAATGGTTTTAAATGAAACATTTTTTTTTTCAATATACGTATTATTTATCAAGTTGGAAAGAATGAAAGACAGAAAATCTTATCGGAATATATTTAATGATTTACTAAATTTGAAAAGTCGTATACTTGATTTACTTTGAAACTTTTTTAACTGTGAACTAGATAGTAATATTTAATGAACTTTCCGAAACTTTAAAATTAAGTCAGTGATAACTTATTAACATAGCTACCTATATTTTTATTTGGGTGAATTTAAATAAATGATTTTGTATATTTTATTATAATAAAAAAAATGAAAAGTGTTTAAATTCGTGTTATAAATTTAATACTGGTTATGTACCAAATATTTTAGGTAATAATATATTGTTATTAATTCATGATAACGTAAGAATTTGGAATAAGTCAAAGTGGAATTACTTAATATCTGAGTCAAAAATTGTGATTAAAATAAATGACATAATACGGCAGAATATTTGTGGTATAATTAAAATATATTATTTTGAATGTAACTTTGTCTTATGAAATTTTGATTTGGTTATGTTTAGAAAATATATTTAATTATATATTAATTTACAAGTATTAACCATTTATTAATTTTCAATTTTTAATATTTTATCATATATATTTTTTTTTATAAATTTGAATACAAATAATCATCGTTATTTGAATACATTTTGTTAACATGTGAAGTAATTTTATAATTTTTGATTTTTTCATTATTATGTTGTATGGTAGTATTTATAATAATTTCAATACTAATATATTAATATAATAAATGAGTTTAACAATGTATTTCTTGGTGTCGCAATTACATAGATACCAATTAAGTATTTGAATTACAAATTTTAAATTCGTTAAATAAATGTAATAATGTGTTAAAAAATAACTTATAAAGATGGTATGAAATCTGTATGAAAAAGGGTTAAACTTAAAATCATATCATATTATTAAAAAATAGTTTGTATTTTATTTCTGTACACACTGAATTCAATAATATATATTCTTAATATTTATTTACTAAGTTTGATTTTTATGTTGATTAATACTTGTACAATAACTATCTTTATTATCATCCTTCATAGTTTATTTAATAATTTATTATTTATGACTAACATGGGCGTCCCCAAACATTTTTCTAGGGGACGCAAAATTAATTTAAAAAATAAATGAAATTTTTTTATACATTTTATCTATAGTAAATTATTATATTTCGTCATAATTAAAATTATGAATTAAAACATTACTGACATTTATGTATAATGTACAATTAAAACATCACTCAAAAAATACATTAAGATAAAATAGTCCAATTATTATCAATGATAGTTTTGATAGATAGCCGTCAGCCGTGTGTTGACATAATATGTTATTGAAACTTAGTAGACCAATTTTTAGAAACTAATTTATCATTTGGAATTTTACCAATTTCTGTGGAAATAACATTATTCCAGGGGGGGGGGGCAAGTGCCCCGTCTTGCCCCCCCCTGGGGACGCCCATGATGACTAATTATTGTTTAATAGTTCGTATATTATTGACGATGGTTATTTTAAGATAAAGCAAATTTCAAAAAATTAATGTTCAATAGTTTTGACTTAACACATTTTTCTAGTAAATTGAAATCAAAAACATTAAAATCCATTAGAGTGGTTAAAAATTATCAAATGTTGGCAATGCAAATCAAATATTACTCATAAACTTAAAAGCTTATATGGTTGGTCTTATAGTTCTAAATATTTTGCTATATGATTAATATAAATGCAAGCATTTCGTTGTAAACTAAAATACCACGATATATAAAGAAAATTTTTATTTTTCATTAATAAATAAGGTAATAAAAGCTATTGAGATAAATCTAATTTATCCCGTATTGCATAACGAAAAATATTAAAATGAGCTGAAAAATAAAATAAAATGTCTAGTTATGTAAATTTGCGCGTAAAATGTTGAACACCGTAAATTCAACGATTTCATTTATTTAAGTTTTTCAATCTGCTTATGATAGCATAAAGCAGTTAGGTTACAGAATATTATAGCCTGAAGTCACAAAAGTAATCGTTCAATCGAATTATACGAACAACCCCTCTCTGCACATTACGAAAGATTCAAACGTTTTGAAAGAGGTGACAGGGGAAGGAATGTGGCCAAGTAATTTACGGCTTGCTTCTTATTGGCAACGAAAATAAATTGACGTAGAATATGGAAATGGTTGTATAGTGAAGTATACAAATGCGAGATGAATACTAACAAATGGTGAGAGAGGATTTTTTTCTTATATGTTATGAATATATTTTTTTTACGTTTTTCCTTCCTTTTGTGAAGTATTGACTATTTCCAACGTTTGCACAAAATATTTAGATGACATGCTAAACAATATGCGAATACACGGTTCATTTGACTTTGCAACTTACTGTAATGATACGGCGTACATCATACCACGGGTACCGTTTTCATAATCAGAAGATGTGCTATTAAGACTAAGAGACTTACAAATGTTGAATTCATTTCTTTGGATTGTAGCGGATAATTTTATTTTTGTTATGCAATCGTCTGGAAATAACAGTCATTATCTGATAAGGAATAAAAACAATCCACTGTCGTGTTCCTATGCGTTATGAAAAAGTTCATACCACGCACAAGTTCATATCGTATTATTACTGAGCGTCCTCGAAATAGGCACCTAGAATTATTATTAAGTTATAATCTTAAATTAATAAAATTAAAATTAATAGTATATTATTATTCTAGAACATGCGTACGTGCAGTCGGCCAGATCGAAATACTATTAGGACAATCAATTCTAACTAAGTAATGTAGATATTTTTTTCACGAACAGAAAATAATTTAGGTACATAATAGTATTTTTATAACTTTTTCTATTTATTTTGTTATTGACATAACATTAATCGTGTTGTAGAATAGCATGGTTTAATAAGTAATAAGAATATTTTAAGCCTTGTGTAATACAGGTAGTTAAATAGGTAATAAGTAGTTTTGTTTATTCTGAGTTGATATACTTGTTGAGAAAAAGTCCTTTCGACTTTTGATGCTTTAATAATTTTCGAACAAATTAAATAATGGTTTGTAAATTTCGTCCTAAACAATTCTGTTGTAAATCGTATTTATAATTTTTCAAACTCTACGAAAATCTTATAATTTTCCTCTTAAATTGAGTAAACAAGAAAAACTGCATTTTTCCTATAATATAATTTATAGTAAATAAACTTAAAATAAATGTATAATATATATTTATGAACAATAAAATATATGACTGACATATTTAATATACATTAATATATACCATTCATTTTAGAACCTAATGAGAGTTGCAGTACCCATTGTCAAAATTATTATATAAAATAACCGTTTTGACGCAAATTAATATTTCATACTTTATAATTTTACCACCTCGACAAAAAATATTTTCTTTTTTTGTAAAATATAAATTATAAATGTAAATATTTAATTTTAATTGTTAGAATTCTAAAAGTTAACTCCCTAATACAACGAATCTATTCGAATTGCATTTGTACCGCGGCATTTCCATTATTCAATATATTTGTTGACTGACATTCTTTCCTCGTATTAATGGGAAAGTCTTAATATTGAATCACTTTATCGAATTTCAGGAATTATTTCGTAATTTTTCTTGTATTGATATTTTAACTTTATTAATTATTATACAGCAGATTTACATTGACCGTCGACCGTCCTCTGCAGTTACTCCGCTTTCATTACCATTTCTGCTGCCCTCCACATGTTGATTTTGTCACATTCTCAGACGACAACCAGTGAGACTCGAGTGTTCTCTTTCGGTCCACTCAGGAATTTAACATGTCTCAACTCTCAATGTCATTGAATACTGTTTACTGTTTGCAAAGATAAATTGATCGACCTTGGTAGTTTTAACATTCAATATGGTTACTCCTCGTATGTAGTTATGTCAATGCTTGCAAGTTCGGATGACACAACTGGGGGTGGAAATTGAGGGAAGAGACACAGGAAAGTTTTGAGCATGACAAACAAGATTAGAGAACAAAAACGTGATGATTATTTATCACTACCGTGGCTTGTAGGAATTCACCAAAATAACGCATTAAAGATATCTTCCTCGTGAAGAAAAAACTGAGGAAAATTTGTTACTCTCACGTCGGATAAGGGAAGCGTGCTTTGAATGCATCTGATGGGTTTGAATTTCTGTGCCGCTTTTTCTTAAAATGTGGAATTGCCTTAATATCCGTGTAGGTCAAATCTATGTTGAGGACATTGCATTTGTTTACGATTATTGTCGAAGATAACATTTTATGTTAGGGATTACATACATATATATATTCCATATTATGAAAAATAAGGTTATAAACCATTTAATTGATCTTTATGGAATATAAAAATCTAAATTTCATCGATGAGATAAACTAGACCTAAGGTCTATATATTTTAAATCTCTTAAGAAAAAAATTCTTTGCGCACATATTTATCTGGTTTTTTTTTTTTTTAATAACTTATTTTAACATTCTTAAGTGTAGATAGGTCACTTAATATTTATATTGTTATAATTATATTAAATGATAACCATTTTCTATTCATTTGTTATTCATTTGTATTTGTACAGTAGTGTGAAAATATTTAAAACAACTAAAAACAAATAAACTTATCTAATTATGTCTATTATTCCTATCGCAATATTTTTCACCGTAATAAATTGACAATATACTACCATAATTAATTCTAAATCCATAAATAGGTGCTAATTTTGAGGAGATGAGTGTGATTAACTTTCTTCAAAATGATTAAGGCTTAAATAGTGTCCAATAAAGTGGTATATACCATAAAAACTAATTCTTGGTTACTAAAATACGATCTTTAGAGGAGGGAATCGCTCTTACCACCCCTCCTTAATTTAGTGCTTACTTTAAAATATTGATGAATCTAAATAATTATAAAAAATAAATAAAATTTTTAAATTTATATATTGTATTCAATCTATCCAAAATTCGTTTTATTAGCATTATAGTATGCTCACTGTCAAAGTACTATGTCTTGTTAGAGGCAAAACAATGTAATGATGAACATTCAGTTTCCGCGACTAACTCAACTTTTGTTATCACTGAAAAGTTTCTATTTATTACAACCTTTATATACCAGATTTAATAGTATACGTCAATGTTTTTTTCCTGAATTTCATGGCTATTTGTTCCTTGAAATAAATATTATTTTCATTTTTATGTTCTTTAAAATCATCCTAGAGCTTTTTATACCCTTTTCATAGAATAAACATGTTTATGGAAATAATGATTTTTGTCACTAACAACTGTTTTTTTTGTAGTTTATTTCTTACGTTCCTATCTAATTAAGTAAATTCTTCTTCACAATGATTAATGTAAAATACGTTTGAGTTTTAATATCTCTTATTTTTAATAAGTAATTTAATATTATTATCATTTTTATTTATCTAAAATGTGTCTTTTTGTATACATGCATGCTTTATGCTCTATATTTGTCTCGTAATTTCAGTAATTTGACCTTTATATGAATTTGTTTTAACGTTTATAACCTTAATATATTTTAGCGAAAGACAATTTATTTTATTTATTTTTTGTGTATTTAAATTTTTAATTATTTCTCAAAACGATGCAATTAATTTAAACTACTCATCGCTTGGTTTATTCTATTACTAAAGTTTTTGCGATTTATTCGTGTTCCAAACGAATACTTTCATAATTGTTAAGCTTTTCATAAATTATAAATTGTAAAACTATGTGTTAAACTAATAATGTAAAATGACGTGGTGCGTAATGTTTTGTTAAAAATATTCGAACAGTAAGTTTTTTGCAATTATTATGCGACTAACTAGGTTAAAAATTTATTTTTCAAATGTTCTGTATACATATTCTTCGACACAAAATAATACAAAAGTATGTATCAGACAAACTTTAAATTTCCTTCAGTTTAAATTAGATAATCAATTAGTATATTAATAAATTACAATGTAATTTTCTATTTTATATTTGCCGATGATGCCAAGCTCTTAAAAATAATAAAAACTAATCAAGATGCTGATAATTTACAAAAATATTTAAATAACTTACAAAATTGTTGTCAAAGAAACCATCTATTTTTAAATATTCCATTTTAAATTCTAATATTGAATTTATCTCTAATTTTAATGATCTTGGAATTATATTTGATTTGAAACTAAATTTTTCTTATTACCCTGAATTAATTAAGAACAAAGCAATGTATATTCTTGGTTTTATTATATGATCAGTTAAAGATTTTTCTTATAAAGAATTTTTCTTTTAAAGATCCTTTTACTTTAAAAATTCTTTATTATTCTTTAATTTGTTTGAACCTTGAATATTATCTACTAATTTGGATAAATAATAAATAATACGTCAAAACAAAATGATATTATTGAATCTATACAAAATAACTTTTTGAAATTTATGTCTTATTTATGTAACATACATAGGTTACTGTATGGTTCATACGATAATATTTTAAATTATTTAAATCTTATTCCGCTTAAAACTAGGCACTTACTTACTCCATAATTTGATTTCTGGCTTGATTCATTGTCCAGGTTTATTTTATTTAATCAATTTTAAAATTAATTCCTTTAACACCAGAAATCCTGAGCTTTTTTATCCTGTTTATTCTGACAAAAATTATATGTTAAATTGTCCTGCTAATCTGTTAATGATTGCAGGTAATAGTTATATTTTTGTTTTTAACTAGTTATATTTATCTTTATATTATCTTACAACAAATTATTCTATTGTATTTTATAATTAACTTTAGTTTTATAATTGATATTCATAATAATTTTTGTATATTTCTCATTATGTACCAAACCTATTTTATTATCAATTAATCTTTTACTGCTGTAAATTAAATCATTTTGTATAAAAACTCTGTCCGTTTAATTATTATAAATAAATAAATAAATTTAAAAAATCCTAGTATCTGTGTTATAAGGTTTTAAATATATAACCGAACTTTAATGAAATGTTTTTATAATTATAAAATTTCAAAAGTTATTCGATTACGCTTGATAATTCAAATACTTCAAACATTTGGTATTGAATTTTTTTCGGCAATGAACGAAATTAAAACTGTAAATTATTTAATATTAGTTAAAAGTAATTTTTACACATTTTTTGAAGTGAAACTTCTATACGCGCGCTGGGAGTAAATTTTCAAGGTCACACACAGGAATGCAATGAAAATTCGTCACGTTTTATACTAATACACGCACATGCGCGTCATTTTGTAGGAGATAGCAAACGCAGACACTGATAGTAATGTAGGCTGCCATCGGCGCGTGGCTAACGTTACGGACCTTTATTTTATACCTAACACATGCATGCGCATGACATTAAAAAAACCAAATGTATATCTAATTTTTTTTAAGTCAGACTTATAACTTCTAAAATTACCATATTTTTAAAAATGTATTTATTTTTTTATTACTTACTATTACTAACTCTTTAGTATTTACTGTATATTACATTTAATTAAACTGTGATATTATACAAACAGAAATTTGTGATTTGTGAAGCATGAACTGTGGTATTTTAAACTTGAAATAAAAAAGTATAGGCAGATAATTTTAACGGGCAAGTATGCAAATTTTTAATTTTTCCTTTACTACATGGATAATGTTAATTTCTTACTGCTAAGGGCCTCGAAAAATCGATTTGCCCAAGGCATCCGAAAGTCTAAATTCGGCCCTGTTTCCTTCCCTTTATAGATCTTCTTATTTTAATTACTAAATAATTTTCTGCAAAGACAAATAATAAAAATGAAACCTCTACGACAGTAACTGTAAATTGTACATTAATTGTTTAATATCACCACGAGTGTTGTCGAGGAAGTTTCACTTCTATGACCTGTACCCGCATAGAATTTTTTTCTCATTTTTGTATTTTTCAGCCACAGAAACATCTATATTTTGTTATTGGTTGTTATTATGTTATAAAAAGGTTCAATAATTAAATATTTTTAAAACGTTATTGTAAATATTTGATGTAACCGTATTTTTTGTTGTGTTTTTAATTTTATCCTTTTAATATGTCTAAGTATTTTTAACTGTTAAGTAATTATCATGATGTTATGTATAAGTTGATAAAAAAATTAGAGAAAATTTTCACTAAAACTAGTGGAAAGATATAAATTACAGTTGTGTAAAGATATCAACCTTATACTTTAGTATTTTTACAAGAAATGGTCGAAAACATGGGAACTTTAATCATAAAAATACTATAATAGTAATAGGAAAAAAATTAAAAAACTAAGAGCGTGTAACCTTTCAGCCTCAAACGTGCCTACTAAGTATCCATTGGCCGAGGGGAACACTCGCCAATGACCTATGAGCCGGGCCACGTGATGTGTCGGCTGAGCCCATAGGCTTTGGGAAAAAGAAAAAAAAATGTTGATAATAAAATAAAAATTGAACGGTAATTAGTGTAGGTATATTAGTCTTGACTAATAAATTAATAATAAAGTCGGTCAGCATTGGGACAGTAAGATTTTGGAGACAAAGATTTGAGAGAGCCGGATGTTATTACGTACAATACTACTGTATAAATAAAAATATAGAAAAAAAAAATAAAAATAAAAAAAAAAACATAAGGTTTGGTATAAATCCAAAATAAAATAAAAAGGGAGGCCACTGTGATTAGGTCCAATACTTGTCGAGGTTTTCGGCTTGTTGCGCCCGCCGAGGGTCCACAGGTTGTCTTCAGTCGACCATGATGTTGGATGCAGACTCCGTTGAAAACATTTTAATAATAATATAAATAATGATCATTTTGATTATCTTGAACAGTTACCTATATATCCCATTTATATATATATAATTATATATATATATATATATATATATATATATATATATATATATATATATATATATATATATATATATCCCATTTTATCTTAAGCATTATGCAGAGAACTCCCTTATTATACGATTAATGCAAAATATAAACATTTATTTAATTTTATAAAATATTTGTTAATTTTTATCTTATATATTATATACATTAATCTTCAACTTATAATCCAAGCAAATTGATTATTTTCTTTATTTTTGAACTAATCCCATGAAAATATATTAACAAAAAAAAAAAAAAAAATGTATATAAAATAAACAGATAAGTATAGCTAGTATGTAAAAACTTTTTTATTTTTAAATAATAAATTATTGATTTTGCCATTTTGTATATGTTAAGTTTAGAATATAATGATTTTAAGATAATTGTCGTTAGAAGTAGGCACATCGTTAGAGATGTTCTCTAACATTTTCTACAACACGTTTGTACACGTCGAGAGGTATAACGTTTTAATTATTTTCGATATTCCACTTCCTTAGCTCTTTTAGGATGCGAGGATTATGTTTAAAGAATTTCTTCAAAGTATACCTCCAACAAAAATAAAAATAAAAATTAAAAAATTAAAATTATTTTTGTTTTCAGGATTTTATTTAAAATAATAAAAGATAAAAGTTTATTCCAAAAGAAATAACAATTATGAAAATTCCAACAAATATAAAATATATAATAATAATAAAAATATTTTCAAAAATTGTAACAATTTATGTTTTTTTTAATTTTAGTCTAATTATTAGTTCTAATAATTGTATGTTAATTAAGAATATAATAAAATGTGTTAAAATATAATTTTGTAATTTTAAGATTTTAAATTAGTCTACGAATACTTTTGTATACACTAAAAACGTTTGTGTACTTGGAAATCAAAAATTTGACATTGGATAATCTAATAAACATGTTCAAAGAATTTAATACGCCTCTGTCTTCATTACACAGTGTACACTTATTTTATTAAAATATAAGAGTATAATGTGTATAAAAATATATTTGCTTATGGGTATATAGTTTTAGACTATTTGTTTGTTTTGAGGAATCAGGTCGAATTTATTTGATACATCGTTCTACTCGTATGTAGCGTGTGTATATAATACTGTATACAATTCATCAACGGGAACAGGGATTATGTACTATATAGGCCACATTTTATAGAAGATGAAAAACGAGGTAGAAAAGTCATCTTTGGAGTTATAATATAAGTTCAGAACCCGTCGAAAATTCAACTTGTCTCTGTTCACACTCTTTGTCATTATTGTACGTGCTCGTGTTTATTGTATATCCGGTCTACCACGCTTATGTGTTCTATATATATATATATAAAATGTAAATCTCTCTGAAGTGGTTGAAATTTTGAGCTTATGACCAATTATTTATTGAAAAACAACAGTTATGTGAAGGTTTTTTTATACTCTAATACGTGAAATACTTCCGACAATAGTGAATTGCAATATAAATCCATAATCGAACAACAATAAATATGTATTTATCGTATTTATCTCAAATTTTATTATACTGTATATTTGGCAAAATTATTGTGATCTCTTGTATACGAGAAATGGTTTGGGAAAAATATAAATTTATTCCTATAAATTTGTAGGAAATATTTTTGATTTAATTAACTGCGATTTAAATAATTATTGTAAATTTGTTGTGGATTTTTTTCATTTATTTAATGATACAACTTTTCTTTTTCTATTATGAGTTTAGTAACATCACTCAAATGAGTTTTTATTAAAAGTCCTACTTTTCATATAGCTTAGCGATTCTCAATATTTTTGAGGCCACGACCCTTTATCACCAAGATTTTAACCGACCATTTTATAATGATAACATTAAAAAATAGTAATTATTTTATATGATTAATATATTTAAATTAAATTTTTATTGGTAATCTTACATTTTTATCAATTGTAATTCTTTACAATGATTATCATAATAATATTTATTAAAATACCATAATACCTAGTTATTTTTTATATTGGTGATTCAAAAAAGATTCTTGACGACTTCTAGTTAGAGAATCGCTGATATAGTCTACATCGAAGAATTTCTTAAAATATTGATATAAATATTAGTATCATTTTAAAATGTTACACCGTAATCATTCATTAATTTTATTCACGGATAGTTAAATAACACTTAAATTCTAGTTATAATAATTTATTCTGTTTTCTTATTTTGAATGTATATATTCATTTGTATACGTATAATAAAATGTGCTTATATCAAATGAAAACATTTTTTTAACTTTGTATTAAATTTGTATTAAGATAAACCTATTTCATAAAGTACATTTTAAATAATTTTTGTTCTTGTTTTCAGAGGTTTTACGTGACATTTGTCAATGTACTACGTTAAAATATTCTTTTTACACTCATTTACCAACATTATTATAACACTAAATTCAACGTTTTTTATCATATTTATCAACTTAAACAGTGTAAAAAGTGATGTTAAAATATATTAAAAAAATATTTTAGTATTTTAAAAATATTATACAACTTGATGAATTTTGTTTAGAATTTAGGTAACAATAAAAAATTTTGATTTATAAATTATTTATTTTATCATTTTCTGCATTTTTATTTACTTTATATATACTTTGATTCAAACATTTAAATTATCGTAAAACTAGGTAATAATAGTTTTTTTATCAATAAAACATATTTTGCATAAAAATCAAGAACTTTTGATGAACTATCAGTATTGTATATATATTTATAAATTCAAGAGACTAGTACTATTTCAGAGTTAAAAATATTTAATTTTTCACCTTTTATGGAAAATAATATTTTATAGTTTCAATTTTAAATACGAGTAGTAATTTTGGAATTTTGTTTTTGAATATCATTAAAACTGCAACATAGATTTTAATAATTTTAATAATTAAGTTGGCAACAATAACTTATAATTGCATGGGATATTTTTGAATACATAATTTGTTTATTCTAAAATTATTAGATTAATTTAAATATACAAAATAATTAACGTAATAATGTAGAGTATTGAAAATTTAATATAAAATGTAAATAATCTAGTATGCCTGTATAAATAATGATTTATCTTTAAATAAAATATTGTGTGTTATATGTGATACTTGAGTGATAAGACATTTGACGCTAATACTGTTGAAATACAATCGATCATCGATCCTATTTCAAAGGTATTTAATCTTTACTGTTCTACCCTACTAACTATCCAAGTTCTTTTTTCTCACTTTCTAATACCCTCTTTTGCTACTTGATGGTTTAAAACACAAACCCCCACTGACTCTCACACATAAGTCGATAATGGCAGTAAATGAGATATTTGAAGGATCTTATAAATGTATTATATCATATAAACTTTTTCTGTTTCGCAGACTCAATTTCTTCGCGTTCGATTCTATTCAGCAAAAATGTAAGATTTACTTTGGCCAAAAGTTAGAAAAAATTCTTCAACTCCAACACATCTCGTTTTATGAAATTGTATTGGTAGAATCCTCTAATAGGATATGTATCAAATTCTTTATTTAATCTATGCATATAAGTGTCAGGATAATGGGTATCATAAGATTTGTCAACTAATCACAAGTTTAGCCATTGTTTTTAGATTACATTTAAATGTCTTATTTTATCCACCAATAATTAACATTTTCCAACTGTACATGGTTAATAAATAAATAACAATAAATTAATATATGGAATATAAATACTATCTATACAAATAGTTTAATGATATGTAGGGCTAGAATTTCGATTAAAATGCATATTTTTTTCTAATGTCCCAACATGTAGATCCGTAATCAGAAAATGAATTTAAATTGATACTGATTCATTTAATTAAATTTTTTATTTTGTATTTTATGACAAATTTTATATTAATTTAATATTGTCATATTTTGTTGTTTTTATGGAATTTGCCAAATTTTTTAGAGCATTTTTCATAATTTTTCTTTTAATTAATATCTGATTATCACTGACAATTTGTAATCTTTTTGGATGGTTTGCAACTATCTGAAATTTCTGAATATTGATGAAAGGCTTTGAAATGACAATAAATTGATTTTTCGTGTATAATTCGGTTAATACATCATTTTAATTATTTAGTTTATAATTTAATTTTCTACAGTATCTAAGATGAAAATTAAAAATGTATTTTGCAAATTTTAATTAATTTAATTTTTAGGTTCAATTACTTGTTCATTATTTGATTATTGCTGATTTAATATGTTGATTCTGTTTAGTACATTTTGTATTCTTTCTTTTGTATTTAAGTTTTGAATGGCATACTATAAATTTTAAGATCACAGACGTTGAGTCTACAATATGCGATTTAAAAAAAATAAAAAAATAAAATAATTACATAGCTGAAAAACCAGAGTATAATATTACGATTGTTTTAAATCTAAAAATATAATTTTCCAGATTTCTCCTGGTCTCACTTTTTTCCACATCTTCTCTTACTCTGTCACTCCATCGTAATCTCGGGCGTCTTCCTTGTGGAGTGTTTTCTAACACTGTTCTCATTAGAGATCCTTCCTTACGTCATGCGTGACCTACCAATATGAGTCGTTAAAAATCGTTAAATATTTAACTTTTTAAATGTATTAGTATATCCAACAACCTAATCGTAATTTTATACTTTTAAGCGTGACATTTATATTAAAACAATATGTATAATGAATTAACACTAAAATAATTAAGAGATTTTTTTTTTAACATGTTATATATTTATAATTCAAGAAAACAGTTTTAAAAATGCAGAAATTAAAAATTAAACTTTTATAATCTTACTACGTTTATTTCAAAAAGTAAAGTACAGTTTTATATTAAATTATAAAAATGATTATTTTGACTTTTTTTTATGATTAAGTGTTGAGATGTATAGTTTTTATTTTTAAACTCTATACTCTTATTATAAAATAGTATATCAAATATAATCATAAATATAATTATAATTATAATTTTGTATTTATATATTATAATATATCATTATTTATATGCGTTTATAAATGTTGATTGTAGAAAATAATTAACAATATCTTGGAGTTCAAGTGTTTCTTACTATTATACTAATTATTACTATAAGATTTTATTTAATAGTTGCATTTTATTTTTATTTTTTTGGGATTTTTTTTTTATAATGTTTAATGTGTGTAGGAGTAATATAAGTTTATCTTACTATCTTTTAAGTGTCGGTGTGTTATTTGAATCGTATTTTAAATAATTATTATCTCAACCGTTATATTAAAATGTGCAAGTACTTATTTCCCAATCATTTAATACATTAAGTTAGTAAAAATTTTTTTATTTTTTTTCGTGATTACTTAAATTACTACTTGAGAGTATAAAATAAATATAATTTGAATAGTATTATTATTTTGTTCGCTTTTTATACTAACGTGTAATTACTAATTATATATTTTATAGTATTCTTCGTTTTGTAACTAATGTTCTAATGATATTATAATTATTAGATATTATACATTTATTTGGTGAAATACTTTGTAAAGCCGTCAAATGGTATCTACTAAACAAAATGGTTATAATAACTATATTGCCTTATTCATTACGATAAAGCAATGAAAATAAAATAACTATAATCAGTCAACTATTTGAATATTACTTAAAGTAGCTTAAAAGAAATTAACTAAAAAATATTTCACTTGTAGAAAAAATGTATTGTACAATTTAATAATATACAAATAAAAATAAAATAAATAATATAAAAATTATAAAATGTATATTTAAGATTTTGAACATAGCGAGAGGAATATGTATAATAATTTTACGATAGTGTTTATTTTTTATTTTATTTTGTTTTTATATATAATATATAAACAAAATATATTTTATTAATATATTATTAAAAATATATACTATACATAAAATATATCAAATAATATTATATATTATATGATTAATCGAATTTTATAAAAACTGTAAAATAATTAACAAGGAAAAAAATAATCGTAATAATCGATTAATTCAAAATAATTGAACAGCCCTAGTTTGTGTTATAGTTTAACTACATTTTTAAAATATAGTTTTTATTCATGTTGCGTAAAATTGCGCAATTTGTCATATTTTTTTTTTAAAATTCACTACATTTATTTTTTCCTTTAAATTTTATTATCATAGATTTCCGCTTCTCTTTTTTTTTATTTGGTTGTCAAAATAAAGTTTTGACATAACATGAACTACAACTGTGTACAACTTTCATTTATTAATTTTAGTTATGTTTTGAAATATTTACTCCTTCATATAACAAAAAAAAAAAAAAAAACATTAAACGTGTGTTTTTCGTTTTAAATAGATATCAGTTTATTTAATATGTGTTAATATTATTCAAATTATTTTATAGCTTTTTATCAATATTCTTCGAAAACTATGAAAATATTGAAAATAATCTGTTTAAAGTACCTTTTGTATCAATTTATTAATCTTATGAAATAACATGCGACTCTTTTTAGATATATATATATATATATATATATAATATTAGATTACCTGATTACACACTTAAATTTTAAATCAATGCTAAATGCTAATATGATGTTCTGAGTTTAATGATTCGGAATGTATTAAGAATAATATTATAAAAGTGGGCATCTACATCAACATTTCATCCTGCAAATCTTGTTAAAAATTATGTAGAAATTAAGGGATCAATTTATCCACTGGAAAAAAGTCGATTAATCGATTAATCAGTCGTTAAAAAATCGTTTTTTAGTTTGAATATTAATTTTCGATTAATCGAAATAATCGATTAAAACGAGAAATTAATAATTGGGTGATAAAAAAAAATAATCGAAAAGTCCTATCATAAACTATTCATTTAATTTGAACCTGGTTCATTTTTGGGGATCGATAACCTTAAAGTTTATCTCTAGCGAAGATAGTTTATAAAACGAAGAAATCTTTTTTATTTTATTTTCAATAAGTTGTTCAGATAGTTAAATATTTATTGAAAATTATTTAAGGATTTTTTTTTTAAAAAATCAGTTGTACATTATTTTATTTATCTGATGCAGTCAGTGTAAACAGTGACATTGCTTGTAATATTTTTAGTAAAGATAATTTAAAAAAGTTTGATTGCTTAAAATTATTGTTCTAATAATTAATATTAAAATTTGGTATTAGTATAATAGTCTAAAAAATAAAAATAATAATTTTTCTTATAACTTAAAAAAGTATATTTTAAAATATGTAAACGATGAAGTATTTAAATTATAATTAATAAACCATATCGTTTTGATAATCGTTAATAATAGTTACGGTAGTGGATTTATGTTATATGTTTTGTTTGGCCACAATTTTATATTTATATAGACTATATTCGATTGTCAAATCAACGTAATAAATTAATTCTTAGCACATAGCATTCAACGTGGTTGTTTGACCTGCATACGTTTCATCAACGAAACATTTTTTTTTTCACGAGGCTCTTTGAAAACTTATCACCTTGTTCTCTAACGGTGTATACGTATCATTATTTATAGCATTTCATATCTCACGTGTTTCACGTACTCGATTCACCGCCAATATTGGTCATTAGTACAGAAAGATAATATTAATACAAACCGTGAACCATTCTACAACTGAACTAGAACAATACAACGAATATAGTAAATTAATAGGGGTGTATTACTTATGAGTACGTTTTAGTGTTCATTCCATAACATCCAGAGTACTTGAGTGAGAATGATTGATGCCGAAATATGTGTTAAGGCTAACTGTATGATAGCAAAGCTATATAAAATGATTTTGTGTTGATGGAAGTTTTCCTTGTTTTGTACAGTAACCACTTGCTTGGTTGTTATCGATGCAGGGGTATAAATGTATAAACACAAAGTTTATGAATTTAGTACAAATTACATTTTAAGCACGGCGATAGCTGATAAGTTATTTACATTATAAAATAAATTATACATTTGCTATACGTTTAATATAATAATCATTTTCAGACACATAAAAACATAAGAGGCTGAAAGCTTTTAAAATTGTTTGCTGATATGGGCCGTAATATTAAACTTCTAAATACTATTTTTAGATATCGAAAATGTCGGAGTATAAAAAACAGTTATTCTGTTTTTTCATTTTCATTTTTTCATCTCAGTAAAAAAATATACAATAACATTAAAAATAGAATTAATCTAAATAAAATAAAATAATTAAACAAAACCCCCGAGCTTCTTTCCGTGGAATATGTATTTTGACATAAATCTAGAAATTTCTGAATTCAAAAAAGAAAACACCAGTCCTATTATGTAGAGAAACATCCTTCAAAACACATTACAAAATTATCCCAACTGCAAACACATCTACACCGATGCATCTAAATCAGACCAAAACGTTGGAATATCTATAATAACGAATAACTTCTCCTTCTCCTACAAACTTCCCCCAAATTTTCTATTTACACAGCCGAAGCATTAGCCATATTCAAAGCCCTACAAAACATAATCATAAATAAAGAAACGTTGCACAGTAAATATTTAATTCTAAGCGACTCTCTCAGCAGCTTAACTGGCATAAATAACTTAATAAATCCAACAGATATATCTAAACTTATCCAAGAAAAAATCTATGAAGTAAGTCAAAAAGGAATAGAGATAGCCTTTTTATGGATACCTGGATACTGTGGAATTGACGGCAATGAATTGGCTGATCAAGAAGCATTCAAAGGAGCCTTAATTACCGACACCCATATTATAAATTTAAGTACCTATACAGATTTAAAAAAAATTATTCAGATGACTCTATTTCATTAATGGCAAAATCACTGGAAAAAAAAACACTAAATTAAACACAATAAAAAATAATATCCAAGTTTGGAGAAACCCCAGCTTAAATAGGAAAGACGAAATAATTCTAAATTGTCTTCGAATTGGTCACACATTCACAACACATAATCATCTCATGGCTAGAAAAGAACCTCCCATATGCGAAACATGTGGAGTGGAGATCACTATCAAACATATAATTATTGATTGTTCCAAGTACGCAGTTTCAAGATCTAAACACTTCATTCCTTATTAACTTAGCGAAGCTCTACAATCAGATCTCCAATCAAATATCAATATTATATCAATATCAATATATAGTTAACTTCTTAAAGGAAATCAAACTATACAACTTAATTTAAAAACCTATACACATAATTTAAACTATTAAATTAAAAAAAAAATAATGTAATACTATAACTAATGGCCTTGTAGCCGATGTTTCTTTGGTCAATAAAAAAAAAATAAAAAAATAATCTTAATAATTTGTGTTACTATTATTTTTTATATTATTAATAATAATATTATTTTTGAATTGAGAGTGGAAAAAATATTTTAAGAAAGTAATTTAGTTTAAAATCATTTGATTTGTATTTATAAAACTAAATTTTCAATATACATTTACATTATTTAATAATAGTAAAAATGAATTTAATTCATAACATTTATTATCCATAAGTAGTTTAATCTTATATGGGTCTTTTTAGATAATTGTCAGATATATTTTTATTATAAAAGTTAACTTCTTGTTCCTCAAATTAGTCAGTTGAACCCTTCAAGAAATTTGCAATTGAAAAATTATGAATTGACGACTCTATTAGCTAAATAATTTTAAATCATTATCACTTTTAGTCGTAAAATTAGTGTTTTTAATTATACTCGTATAAATACCTATATTTGTAACCTAATTAAATTATTATTTAGTATTCATTTCATGTTGTTATTAATGTTTATATTTGTTGACTTTTTGAGTTTTTTGAATACTCAATGTGACCTAAAAATATTTATATTTATTGATTTATTGAGCTTTTTGAGTGCTCAATATCAGTGCCGGATTAAACATTTGTGGGTCCCAAGACAATTAAAATTTTGGGCCTTACGAAATTATTTTTTACATACATCTTTAACATTACTATCTAATAATTCGAATAAACAACTTTAATAATAATCAACTATTATTAATAAATAAAATCATGTTTATTAAATTTTTTTATTTTAAAGAAAAATGAATTAACTATTATATTGTTTCTATTTTTTTTAAAAAATAATTATATTATTACTACTGCATATAAGACTTACAAATTAATTTATATTATATTTCATTAGACTTTTTTCCCGTTGATTCATAAATAAAGTACAGGTATTATTAAATAAAAAAAAATATAGTTTTCCGTTTTCACAAGGCCCCTTAAATGAGTGAGACCTTAAGGCGGACGCCTATTCCGCCTAATGGGTAATCCGGTCCAGCAACAATATAACCTCAAAATTACAACATTTTAATAAAATTAATTTTAAATAATCAAGATAACTAGTAAGTAGTAAATTATTTTTATATTTGCGAGAAACATAAAATATAAATGCACTATTTATGGTTTTAAAATTTCTTTTTTTAATGCTTTAAACATTATAAACAACTCATATTCTCAATATTTAAAAAAAAATAATTCTTAAACGATATTGTATATTGAAACTAAATGATAATTTGAATAATGAAAATAATTTTAGAAACTAGTTATAATCCTTACAATTTGGTTTTCCGATTCATTACCTTTTCATATTTTTAGTAATTTATAAGTGCCCAAGTCTATATCAATGTTTATATTAACATTTTTGTGAATAACGCTGCTCTACAAAACTTTTTCATTTCATCTAAAAATGTGAATGTCATATTGTTAAATCAAAAGCTTATTTACTCTACTAAGAATTATAAATGTATGTGATGGCTAAATGTGGTTTCTTAAGGTTTTTGATAAAATTATTGCAAAAATGTTCTTTGAAAAAATATGTGCCGAGTAACATATGATGTATATATTGTAACTACAATAAATTGTAGTACTTAAAAATATATTGGATTAATTTTTTACTCATGAGTATACGGCAAAAATCTTAAAATTTGGTATTAATAATCATATTTTATAAATGTAATTCTAGAAATAATATAATATATCATTTCTATTTATGATGGAAATAATACATACCTAAATAAAATTATATTATAAATTATATAATCATCGATTTTGAATATTTGATTTCAAAGAAATATCATTTTAAATTCAAAATTGATTTATATAAATCTAATAATGTTACCGATTCTGATAATACTCACATTGTATATTATTATTTAATATGTAGTATATAATATGAAGATCAGTAACGTATCTTGTATTATCATTATCTTTGTATACAGTATATTTTATTATGCAGTTCACACTAATTATAATATATTTAATATTTACTTCAGTATTGTTATAGGTGTTGCTTTTTACTTTAGTTGCTTTAAATGGTGTATCTTATTTAGCATTTAGTTTTGAATTAGTCACTTGATTCTTTTTATAAAAATCTGTACATTTTTATTTTATAATATGGAGAATTTAAAAATAAAAATATAAAGTAACATAACACATCAACTAATGATGATCATTTTTGAAAAATTGATGATATAATAGGTTTTCTGTTAAAATATCGGATACTTGTGATATTGGTATACATAGGGAATATTTTAGTACAATAACCGTGCATTTTTTTTTTAGTAAAAATTTCGTAAAAATTTCACTGATATTCGTAGTTTTTAATTACCTAAAACAATTTGCGAGGAAAAATTAAATATTTTAACTAACATTCAACTAACCGAAAAATTCGTTTGATTAATTTCTATAAAACTGTATACCAATTGTACCATAGTCAAGCTGATATTATAGTGTTTTTCATTATTATGAATAAGTGCCTTAAAATAAATAGGTGCTTATTGTTTATGTAAATTTCTTAAACAAAATGAAATTTTATTTATTTTTTGATTTCTTGCTTTGGTAACTCTAATTTTTGTTACTTTTTCTCTTGAGCTTTTAAAAACAATGTGTATTATGTATAAAGTTTCATCGAAATATACAGATTTTTAAAATACAGTTTTGTTAATTCTATAAAACTTTCCTCGTATGAGTTAAGTTTAGAATGGATCAACAACCATATGTTACTTTTAATTTATATTTATTATCTGAAAATAACTTGTAGTTGGGAAATTTAAACGAATCTGACTAAACATTTTGCATAGTTACTACTATATTTGCAGAAAATTATAAACGTTTATTTTAGAAATCGAATAAAAATAACGGACAGAATTTTTTATCAGTTATAATATTTTTATATTATTACTATAATAAAAAATAATACCTGTGCTACGATAAAATATTTATTGTTATACTGAGTTTATTATTAAATAAAACGTGACAATTTTTTTTAAGAAATTTTATTTTCATATTTAAAAATATAAGTTAAAATATTTATATATTTGGGATGGATACAAAATTTATAATTTTTGACTGATTTTTGTGTAACCCTTTTTACTTCGTAAATATAATTTATATTGAATTGACAACTTACAGTAACTGAAAAAAACAACAAAATATATGATTCAATGTTTTTCTATACAACGGAAAAAATGTCAAGTGTCGTTTTCACTAAAATAATATTCGTCAAACATTCGTTGGTTATCCTACGTGACGGTACCACCATACATTATCCGTTATACGGTTAGTCGGTCGAACGCCATAGATATATTTTGATCATGTTCATATCAAAATACGTTGCATCCGTATATTATTGCATTATACTATGTATTCTATGTATGATAGAATTCGTCAATAATGATACTAAATTGTAATGATAAACCAAGCTTAATGTTCAGTTCCGTTTATCATTTTAATGATATTAAACAGTGTTACTGACTGCGACTCTTCTTCCTTATTATCTAGAGCCGTATTTTACAAGGGACAAATGGGGTCGATTGCCCCGTAGTGGAATTTCATTAATGATATGATCGGCATCGGGTATACCTAAAAAATTTATGAAAATATAATTAAATAAATAACAGATTTCTTATTAGATTGTTCAAAAATATACAAATATCCAAGTAAAAATATTAAAGTATCACGAACATTCAAATTTCACAGTACGAATCGCTGTCTTCCGAAATGGATGATGGTAATTTAAAAAAATGCGGGAAATATTAAATGGCGTCCATGCGTGTTCAACTTACCTAGTATGTAAGCAGTAGCAGTGCCAGGGATGGACACGGATTGTTCGCAGCCTACCTTAAAATATTCCCCAACCCTGACTGATCCACCTTGAACTATTACGAGTGTTTTTGTAATGCATAACATCATATGTAAATTAATATGTAGTCTTATGTGAAAATATGGAAACCGTTCTATTATAATAAGGGAGTAATTGATTAAGCAAAATTCAATAATGTGAAAATTATAATAATCGTTTGTATAATATATTACTGATTAGGTAAGTTATTCATTGAATTCATGTTAAATAATTTTATTATCAATTGTTGATGAAAATATAAAACATATATAATGATGAAAGTCTGGAAATGTATTTTTAGATTTTATTAATAATTGTTAAATGATAAACGTTAAAAGTATAATATGAGTATAATTTATGTGAGGGGGAAAATGTGAAGAGGCAGATTTTATAAGCAGAAAGTCCCGGGGCGGAAATTTGGCTCAATGTCCGTACTCTGCTATTCTAATTACTCGCAGCTGTATTGAATATAAATATGGTCCATAGTACATGTCATCATTAATTTTGTGTAGTACTTTCATTGTCGTTATTGTTCACAAACGAATTCGATTACCAATTCGTGTCACTGTAGGTGTCAGTGTTCTAGGTACACATGGGTTGTCTGCATAGGCATACACACGAGTGATGTTGGGTGTATTGGGCGTGCCCGGGCACCCTCCGAAATATTGTAAATGGGTCTTACTATTTAAGTCTAGGATTAAGGGGCCTGTATTTTATCTGATGTTACTGAAATTAAATGTATTTTATTCTAAAATATTTGGTAAAAAGTAAATAATATTTTGTGATAGAAAAAACAAAAATGAAGTTCCTAAATTTTTATGCAAAAACTTACTATGATAATATTTACAATTGACTGCAAAAGTTCAAATCATAAATAGCTAAAAAAATATATGAGACTCAAGAAAAACTTATTTATTGAGACTAATGTACTATAGTATTAAATCAAAAATTTAAGTTATGTTTATTGAACTATTTATAAATTATAATTTATTAAAGATACCTCCTACACGTTTTGTTAAGATAGGGTCCAAAAGTATTGTCAGTGGCACCCACTAAAATACAGGCCTGCGTACGTCTATGATTGTTTGCGATTGGCATTGTTTTATTTTATTCACCTAAGCGTTAAACAGATGCTATACAGATGGACTTGGAATGAATCATTCAGAGAAAAATCCTTGGTGAAATATTTCAGCTCTGTTTTTAGTCTTTATTATTATATTTTCATTGATTGGATAGATCCAAATTTTCATCGGGAACTATCTTTCGATATAGTTGTCAAAAATATAATTTTCTAATACAGTGCATGCATTTTGTGGTGGACATATGGACAAACGAATGCGTCAGTAACTCTGTTCTCTGTCGGTTAAAATGATAATCTAAGAAAACATTTTTATCCACTTAAATTAAACAAATTTTGATCAGCATTATATAATCGTTGAAGGTTATTGATTGATTTAATTTTTCGCTATAAAGTTTGATACAAAAATGGAATCTACAACCTTTAACATTTATTCCAGTAAATGGATGTTTTAAATTATTATTAGCAGCTATCTCAAAATCGAGATGAATAATGTTATTATTTAAAACTTGTTCTAACATCATGCATACATTTTTAAAATTGATTTACATTTTTATGCAAAAAGATTCAGTTTTAGAAAGTAAAAACAATATTCTCGTAGAAAAATAATAATTTCAGTTTCTCCAATGTATAATAAATAATTGATAAAAATACTTGAGTTTATATTTAAAAGCTAAGTATATATCATAATGATGACATAAAAATTCAATATTTTTATACATGTAATAATAATAATTTCGTTTTTTTTTTGGCAAGTTAAAATATCGCAATTGAAAATAAAGTTAAGAGTATCTTACAAACTTTTCGGTAAAATTGGTAGAAGTTTCCTACTTTCATATTTCACTGACTTCCTTATTAAGCTTACGTCATTGTTTCCTATAATTGTATTATTTTCTATGGATGAAATATCTTCAGTGCTCGAATTGGGGGGAGAGAGCGCAGGGGAACGGAGTTCCTCTACTATTTGTTTTTATGCGTACCCGAACTATATTTTTTCACCGGAACGGGGGGACGCCACGTTCACCCTAATTGATGTCCAAAATCATTTTTATTAAGATGTGGATTTCAATTTACGTCTATTTGAAAACGAATTTTACGATTTATAATATTAAAACTATTTTCATAATTAAAGATTATGGTGGTTATGATAAGGGACGGCGTCGTCATTTCTGAAAAAATAAATAGCAGTGTGTGATAAATAATATTCAGATATAATTTGTAATATTATACTTTATACATTGTACGGTTTATTATTAATATTGGCGATCGACGATATCGTAATTTCGGGAAAAAATAAATGCCCGCACCACTAATCTTCTAAGGCCGTGGCCCGCACTAAAGTGTAAAAATAGATAAAAATAAAAACCAAATATATGATTGTATCATTCGATTCATGAGACAGCGCCTGATCGCCGACAATTTATTTCAAAACGTCAAATTATAGCCTGTGAATATTATGCAGGCTATGGACTAGCGTGTGTGACAGGTAGTACTATTTTAAATCGTGCTCCGAATAAAATGTTATAAGTTTCAGTTATTACTGTTACGGTTATCATTTATGGGTGTTTTTGAATTTGACAGTTGTCGATTTTGTAATCATAAAATTGGAATACGAGTACAATCATAGACAAGAATTCTGACTACTGAGTCCGATAAAATGGTTGAGCAAAAAAGATCTCACAGTAATACAAATTTATTTAATTATTCCAAAAAGCAGACTAAACAGATGGAAAGAAAGTACCTTATTTTAAAAAGTCATAAAAAGTAGGTAAAATTATAATATAAGATTTAGAAAATTGAATAAATATAACTTATTAACTAAATGTTATATTATTATATTACCTACTTTTTATGATTCACTAATTTCTTAATTATAAAACTTTCTAGCTGAGTACTACTGACAGTGATAATAGTATGGTGATAAGTGTAAATAAGAAGTTAAATGTGTAATATTACAGACAGATCAGGTAAATAGTTGTTATTATTTTTAAAATTTTTAATAAAGGTATTACAAAATAATATTTTTTTTTTTTACAAATTACACATTTACACATACTATACAAGTTTACAACAATCAGTATTATTCATTATCATTAAATCAATTTTTAATTTGAAAAAGTTAAAAATTGATAGTATGTAGTTAAGCTGCTGATGGTCCAGGGTTCCGAAACCCAACTAGTTAATAAAGGTCCTATTATTAATTTATTTTAAATTGAAGAAGGTAAGAATTTATATTTTTTTGATTAAATGTTGGTATTAATTATTAAAATATAATAATTGTGGTAATGCAAAAAGGTATATTGTGACAATTATAAAATGTAAGTACTCTTTTGAATTATTTACAATTATCAAAACTATTGGATAAGTATATATGGTGGCATAGTATAGTGATCGCTTTTAAATTGAGTGAATTCATTAAGGCTTTTATTAAATTGTATAGGTACCTTAAATATAATTATTATCGGGAAGTATAAATAATACTATCACATGGAATATTTATACCTAATGACTAATAAGTCTTTTACAATTTACTACTATTATACTTCATTGTATTTTATAACTTTCTAAGCTTAATTTAATTAGTAATAAATGCATGCAATAGCTTGCATTATAAAGTATTAAATGCTTCATACCTAATATGATTGTTAGCCTTTGCCTAATTAAAAGATTACATTTTTATATTTAAAATAATGATATTGCTTTTTGTAATTACTTATGGTGAATTTATTTTTACTGAATATTATTACTGATAGACTCCAACTCATCATTTAAATAGAATGTGTAGCATAATGTGTACTATAATAATATATATTTTATGAATAATATTCAAATCTATATATGACATAGTGAAAGTTTCCAAACCAGATTGTTGGTACCTCAAACAGCTTAAATATTTCTCTGATGAGTATGATTGGTTATTTTTTAATGGAAAAATTTGGGCTGTAGTATTGTAAAAATACAAATTTAACATTATTAAAATCGCAAGGTATTCATTGCGTAAAATAATGGATTAATGGTGAAGTATATGATATGGAAGATAATATGAGTAAGCAAAAAGATAATTTAAGAAAAAAAATATGCAAGAACAGTAATTCCAAAGTTCATATATACTGTTAACAGATTATTGAGAAAAGTACATTTGATGTGATGCCTAAACAATTAATGAAATTGTCTGATATTCATTCAAAGAAAACTGAGTATATTTTTAGAATAGCATACTGCATTGCAAAAAATCAATGTCGTTACAGTGATATGCCTAAATTAGTAGATTTACAAATGAAGAATTCTTTGGATATAGGCCGTATACTGCAAAGTGATAAGTCTTGCGCTAATATTATAAATCATATAAAATTGGAAATGAAGAAAATAATTTGCAATGATATAATTGACCATAACAGAAAAATATGTATTATTGTAGATGAATCGACTACTCTAAGTTAAAAGACCATGTTGGTCATTTTTTTGAGAACTACAATTTCTTATAATAATATTAAATTTTTTTTTTTTTTGATATTGTTGAGTTGAGTAATATTTCAGCAAACTCAATAAAACATGCTATTTTATCATATCTTGCAAAGTATGGTTTAATTGATGATTATCTTAAAAAAAATTTAGTAGCATTTTTTAGCAATGGGGCTTCAGAAATGTTAGGTAGAATATCTGGTGTTGAAATTCAGTTAAAAAATATATATCCAAAAATAATTGTTTGGCATTGTTGTAGTTAGTGACACATTTAAGGAAATAAATGCACTCAATAATTTTCAGTTTTTTATTGAAAAATTATACTCTTTATATCATCAGTCACCAAAAAACTCAAATAAATTAAGAATGTGTGCTGCATCTTTAGAACAAAATTTAATCAAAATTAAAAAATATTTACCATGTTATGAGCTACCATATATGACATAACCATGTATAAATAGAAATTGTACGTAACACAACTTTTTATGAATTGTGTAAGACAGCAGGTAGTTAAATTTAGAACAAAGTCGTAGGTCAAATTATATTATATAAATAAATTAATATATTATATATTAAATAAATACTAAACAACAAGTCCTAAGATGTTAATCGAGCAATATAAAAGGAACTGAAATGACCACAATTCAGATGAGTTCTAGTCATGGAATTGCAAGCAAATTCACGTAACTCTATGTTAAATTTTGTTAAAACACTTTGAAAGTTAAAATAAACATTTAAGTTGAAGTTTAATGTTTGATTAATTAAATTTAAATTCATCGTCAACTGGACTACTTGAAATCGAGCCGGTGACACGTAACAACCATAAGATGGGTTGCCTCAAGTGAAAAAATATTAAAAGCTGTGTGAAACAACTTTGAAGCATTGAACTAACATTTTTCTCACTCTGCCATAGATCATTTAAGAAACGGTAAAAAATGATCGAAATATTATGGTTTATTGAAAATACTTTCGTCCGTAGAGTTCATTGGAAATTTAAGTGAGTGCATCAATATTTTAATTTATAGTTAATACATTTTATAATATTTAATCATGTAATTATTGTGTTAATATTATGTACGACGCTTTAACCGAATTAGCTGATTTATCTTTAATATTTCATGATAGATGTTTAAGTCTATCAGAAGCAAATATATGTATTGATCGAACTATTCGAATTTTTGATTCTATGGCAGAAAACCATGGGCCTAAGTTTAAAGAAGTTAATGTACTAAAGAAGATGCAGTGGTTAGGTTAGGTTAGGTTAAAGAAGATGCAGTGTTTAAAAATGTAAGACTGGCAAATAATAAATCAATTTCAAAAATCATTTCTTTGCAGTTTTTTAGAAGACTTGCAAATAATTTAAGAAATCGGTTATTCACAATACAGGCATCGCATGTATTATCAATAAATGACAACCAGTTTAAAGAAAAGTGTACACAAATACTCAAAGATCTAGATTTTTTAGATATGAAAAATTGGCCAGGTGATTGTGATATTTTGTACGGTGATGAAATCATAAGGAGATTAGCAAAACAATTTCAAGTTGATGAAGTTTCTTTTGTAAGAGGATTTTGTGTGATTACTGATACTAGGAATAGTTCCAAAATACTCAATTTAAAACCTTTATTAGATGCAATAAATATAGTAGCTATATCATCGTAAAAGTGTGAGCGTGTGTTCAGTTCTACGAATAATATTGTTACTTCAAAAAGAAATGTATTGTCAACTACAAACATGTTATCCTTATTATATATACACTGTATTGGTCCTCCTGTAAATTTATTTGAACCAAAGCGTTATGTTACATTTTGGACACGCAATGGTAATAGATCAGCCGATGAAGTATGTTGTTCAAAAATATATGTTAACGATGAACATCATATATATCAAAATATGTGGTCTCTTTTGAATCAAAAACAATAATTATTAATTTTGTTATCTATTCAGTATATTGAATAAATTATGTTGATTATTATTTTACTTTTATTTTTTATTGTAACATGTAAGATGTTGGTATCACTATCAAAATATATTATAATTGAATTTAAATATTTGTTTAGCTGAAAAGTGGTATTTAAAATATATTTAAGGTTGACGGAGGGTTTGGGGTGGTGGGGGGGGGAGGGTGAAGCCCCCCACGGGTCAGTGTTAAATAATTGTGCACGTGGAACGCAATTTTTAAATCATTGGATTGAGCTCTTCTACTTAATTTTTCCTAATTCGAGCAATGCATATCTTTATGCATTATTTTACGATGTCTTTCATGAAAGTCATTAGAAGCCATGCGTTTGAATTCGTTACGTACCTCTTGAATTTGAATTTTTACTGTTTCCACCGGTTCTTGTTTATGTGTGTTTTTAGTTTTTAGTATATTACTCATTTGACTATATGTTGTAACTGTGGGCGTAAAAGTTTCAATAAAATACCGCCAAACCATATTTTCACTTTAAAACCCTTTAAATAATATAAAATTGCCTTTTTTACTACCAATAATTTTAATAGCCACTATAAAATGTAAATAATCGATTATGTTTTAACTACTAAGTATACATAAGATCCACTAATAACGAGTGACCACTAAGGACTTAAAACGCTTTTGCATGATTATTGTATAGTAGTTTATCATATCTTATCCGTTATTTAGCACTAAAAATATGTGGTTTTAATTTGCTATATATATGCGGTATTTTGTTAAACAATGACCGATAGAGTGGTTTTTGTCTATCGTCCTTTTTTTGGGTTTAAATAAAAAATGTGTGATTTTCGAATGCAACTATGTATACTCGTATATGTTTTAATAAATTATAGGTAAACTACAAATAATAAATTACACATGTTAATTCATACTTTATTATCATAATTATTAGAAGTAATTAATTAATTTAAATAAAATTAAAATATTAGAATAATTAATTTATATAGTTGTAAATTTAAATAGGTTAGGAAATTTATATATATTTCTAATGATACAATTACAATTTAATTTATAATGGCTATCGGTTTTTGAGACGTCTTCTTGTTAGTCCTTCATTATAAGTGATTTTTAATGTGTGTAAAAATGTGCATACGTTTGCGACGCGTTTTCGTAAGAGTAAACGAGTACATGTCACAACCGCGCAGCTTGTCCGTCTCCATTGTGCCCTTGTCACGCACCCATCACCGCTCCAAAATGTGATCCGACCAGAATCATAACAGCGCGTCAGTCATAGTTCGGCTTCATTGTTTGCATTGTCCTTGTATATACTATCGTGATTACGACTGACGAAATTGTCGTATATGTAATTATTACTCTGACAGTCGCGAAACTGAAAGCATTCAGGTAATTTAGTTTTTCAAAACGCTGCTCGCGTCAACGATTTTATCGACCGTTGACCCATGTACACCACGAATAACAGTCGAATTGTAGTAACAGTGACCCACAAAGTTATGTGCGTGAAGAGCTTAAGGCGTTATGATATATTTTATTTACATCCAATATACTCAATCAGTACTTTACAAGTACGGAAGAATAATATTGTTTTTTTTTTTTTTTTGTCTTTTGATCGTGTAACAGTTAGTAAAGTATTCCAAATACAAATTTTCAACAAATAATAAATTCAAGTATATCATGTATTTTATATCATGACTTATAGTATAAAATTTACTTACGACGTTTCTATTTTTCCCTCTGAATAAGTTAATCCTGTATTTATTCAAAAACTATTTTCATGAACTAATCTGTCATAATTTGAATTGTATGAATATATTTTTATATCACTTAATTAATCACGTCCGAAAAAATCCATAGCAATTTGTATTGGGTTATTGTAAGCCGTATAAAAAGGGCCCAAGGGCCGGCGGGTTGACGACCTTTAGATTAGATACTATCCAATTGAGACTGTCGAGGGAATAGTCAAGAGGGAATAATAACTGATCGTCCAGCGACGGTCTCATGTCCGACTACGAATGTGTTCAAAATGAATATATCAGCTACCAAATCCCGCGTACAACTAAGTATATTAAGAGGACGTGGATCCACTGATAATTTAAGCGTAAAAAAATTTTTATGCGGGATAAAATCATACGGTGTTAGTTCATATTAGAGACCATTTTTTTTTTGTTTTAAAAGGAAGAACATTAACTAAGGTTTTTAATCTTTCTTCTGCTAAAATTATATAAAATATATCATAAAAGTTATTTGTATGTAAACAATTTGTAACTTTTGGGTTTTTAGATTAGTTGTAAAAAGTGGTTAAAATAATTGATCAAAATAATAAATCCGTAGTAACAAGCATAATGTTTTCTTCTGTATATAAAAAAAAAAAAAAATAAAAATTATCTAGGTACTATGAATTTATTGAGTGATTTTGTCTCGTGCAACAAGATTTTTCTGCCTAAAAATGGTAAATATATGGGTTAAAATATTTATAGATCCACAGACATGTCTCGACCAAGCATTCGTTTGTATACGTCCATAAAGTGGCAAGTATCGTTATCACCCTATGGAGCTTTAAGCCTTCGGCATACTTTTGAGTATCACGTCCTCCTATACCACAATTTATTCTTGTCGCGATCCCGTGGGTTTTGCATCATGCAAATATTATACTACTATTGCAATACGAGTAGGTTTACCTATGAAGGGTATTTAAAGTTAAAGTATCGCACACTATTTAGTACAATATTATCCATCGCATCACTTGTATAAGATTATATATATTTTTATACTTATAATTTGTATTTTACTATTTTATCGTAATATATATGTAGTTTTGCTATGTCCTCCGAGTTTTTTCATTTTGTTTGAGTGTTATTACGTTGACTATTTGTTGTGACGTTTTTAATTCTTTGAATACGATATATTTATATATATATCATGTAATGTTTTTATATGATATGGACTTGAATCTTTAAAATGAATGGCTTATTATTAGGTACCTATATGATATGGCAAAATATTAGTATGAGACTTCAATAAATAATTAAATAATAAGGATTTATATTTATTTAACATTTTGTATCGTTCATGAATTTAGAATCGAAACTAAGCGTATATTGATTTTATTATAAGTAAATCGGAACTGACAATCTCATACATATTTTATAAGATAAAAATTGGACCCAAATAATTCTTTATACCAGTTATTTAACTATTTCTTAAGTAGTTTTTCTGATAAAATAATATTAAATATTATTGTTTTCATTTTGTACAGAAATATAATATACTTTGAATTTTATTATTTGACAATCGAATGAAAATCTAATATCATCAAAATCCGTTTTACCTGCTATTAAAAAATGAAAAAACTGCGTTATTTTTTTTGTTCAAGATTTTAAATACTAAATTATTGTTTATTTTTATATATATTTACTAATATATAAGGAAAATAAACATATATTTTATGTTTTCAAATAAATAAATAAATATTTAGATTGGAATATTATATTTGTAAATTTCAACCGGTTTCGAATTAAAAATTTATTGTCAGTATATATAGCCAAAAAAATTAGTTGTTTTACATAGAGATAATTTATTTTAACAGAAGATATTATTTAAAATGAGGTTTTTAGTGCTAGTGTAGCTGAAGATCGATCACCTCGTTTCTAGTGTAGCGAGCGATCTACCAGCCTGTTTTTAGTGAACGCGATTTGTGAGCTACTTAGCATTACCAAAAGACACCATGAAGAAGTAGGTTAACTTGTATTACAAACATATTAGCCCGAATAAAGCTGAAAAAATATTCAAATTTAAATCACAACTACTTATAAGTTTCGTTTTATTATGTGCATTTTTCTTTTACTTTTTTTATTTTCAATGTAAATAGACGATAATAATGACGGACACGATGCGTTGTTGATGATATAATAGAGTTGTAACACAACAAAAAAAAAGACATTGGATCAAAATTTTACTAGTTCATATTTACACTTAACAAAATTCAAATAAATTGAACTCGAAGATTTTTTAATAATGTTTCATAAAATGTCAGAGTTACTTTTAAGTTACTTTTTACTTGTTTTGTTTATTTTGAAGAAATTATTTTCTATAAATCAAAATGACATGTGGATATATTTGTCAGACAAATAATACCAAATTTATGTTTTCTATTTTTTTTCCCTTAAGTTTTGACATAAATCCGGAAAAAAAAGATGTAACAAATTACTAGGTGGATATTATATCCATAGAAATTACATAGTTAGGGCATGGTCTGTCTTCGGAGTGATGCATCATAAAGATTAGTGATAGTATTTAATTTTTGGTGAAGTAGAAGTAAAATAAAAATGTATTAAAATGTATCCTTCAGACTTTAAAAAATGAACCGTTAAGACCGTTTGTATTTTATTTAGACGACCTTAAATATATCCTGTGTTTGTCCGAATGGTCCAGTGCGCACATACGCACGGCTAGTTCTATTTATGGTGGAAGATACGCTTGCCTGCAATGTAAAAATATGAAAGAAAAAAAAGAAAAACCGTTGGTGTTTACTGTTTATACATTTGTGTAACAAAATAACGGATAAAAATACAATACAAATAATGAATTTACTTATTCCTTCTTTTTTAAATTAAATTGTCTTTATTAAAATAAACATCATAGCACAATTATTTTTGTTTAGTTTTGATGAAAAATATTCCATAAATTTCATATGTTTTAATTTAGAGAATTAAGTCAATTAAGTGTCATCTTGTTGGTGATAACGTAATGTAATTATAGTTGTGATACTCATAGTCACAAGAGTTATAATTTGACATTGTTTGATACTCGTATTTTCAATGGGTTTTCTACCCACGATTACAAACCGTATGGGGATTAATAGTAACTTTTTAGGTGATATGATCAGTATTGTGCATTATCTAGATGATTTATCTAGATAAAAACATTTATCTTATCTAGATAATAATAATTTGAAGTATCTTTTTATCCATCTTTTTAAATAAAATGGTTATCTAAGATAAATTATCTAGATAATTTTGAAAAAGATAATTTTTTTTTGTGGAAAGTAAAACGAGGAATAATAAACACTTAGTATTACCGTATGTACGTTTTAAATTTTAAATATACATATTCTATAAATGAAGAAAAGGTATTGAATAATTATTTACCCAGAAAACATATAAAAATGAATGTATTTCAAATAATACCATTCAATTTTTTAACGATTAACCTTTTTTTCCTCTTTATTATCCACGACTGGGCGATACCCGCTGTCCAATGTTTACGCCCGGAATTTAATATACTTTTACTTAATAGCTAATATTATACTTATATAATAATAATATACACGATAATTGTGTTAACACATGGACATAAAACGTCAATCTTTGGCTAGAACATTCCATAAATAACAATGTATAAACTAAGATTAAAGTAATAAATAATAATAAAGCCAACCAGTTACCATTGAATAGTAACCACGGCTAAATATTATAGTTTATATAGATCTTAAATCGTGTTAGTGTATACTGATAATAGCAGCATGGTAACAGTAATCATTAATTAGTTATTGGTAAATACGTACGGTTAAATAAAATAAATATATTGATTTATATGGAATAGTTTTAAAATTATAATATATTTAATCATACTTGAATTTCATAAATATAATATACATACATACATATATACATTAAAAAAGATAAATTGTCCGTCAGATACCAGTATTAATAACATTAATAATACTATTTTTAGTATCCTAAATTCATACTTTGCTACCTTAACGTTCCATCAATCATCATTGTTATTAGTTATTTTCAGCTGTTCGACATTAGTTACTAGTTTATATAGTCTTTATATCTTAATTTAACATGGATAAATTAATTTATCGAGAAAAGAAACGAATTCATGAAGATGATTCTGATATTTCTGATACAATAGATATCCCCAGGCTTGGGCAACCTGGGCCATTTAAAAAAATTGTTCTTGAAAAGGCTGGATATACAATTACAACTAAAGAAAATACCATCATTGACGAAACACATAATTATCTGTTGAACGGAAAATTTTATAAAATCGTTTCAGTCAAAGAATCAAAAATGGTTTTTTCATGTCAACACTGCCAAAAACCAATTGTCACTCATATATTTATATTATAATAGGTTTATTGATATAAATTTTTACAAGATTCTTTATTCATCTACAGTATATAATCCCACAAAATTAATTAAGAGTATTTTAAACCAATTCAATTATAATTAATAGTTAATTTTTTTTTTCATAGAAAAATAACCATTTTACAAATGTAAGTTCTGAATGATGAAACTGTTTAAAATTATGTTTTTATCTAGATAAATGTAGTTATCTTTTATCTATTATCCAGATAAATTTTTAAATATTAATCTGTTATCTTATGTAGATGAATTTTTAATGTATTATCTATTATATTATCTAGATAATATTTTGGTTATCTATGTATAATGCTGGATATGGTATCGGTTTTTAATGACTCATAAATAATTGTATTAACCTAAACATATTTAACGACAGTTTTCTGAATTAAAATAACTTATTTATTATAAACGTTTGTGTTCTATATTGTATGTTGATGCAAGGTTATCATATTTTTGTTTTGTTACATTTTATTTATTTATTATTTAAGCAATTTACTTTTAGCGTTATATTTGTATTAGCACTCATGTCAACTGCAATGAATAAAACAGTTAGACCAATAAATTTATGAAAATTTTAATTAATTAAATACAGAATTAATTTAAAAATAAATATGTTTCATTTAACTGTTTACAAAAGAGAGGAGTATCTGAAAATTGTTCCTCAACTGTTCAATTTTCTTTTATAAAGAAGAAGTTAAATTCTTCCCATACACATGTATTATACCAGTTCTTTCGTGGGTTAAACAGAATAATTCTTATTTTATCATGTTATAATTATAACTTCGTTTCATTTTTCCTTCTATAGTAAATGTTATTTTAATAGTCAATAGCTATTTACAGTGGGTCATTATAACTTAAGGTAATATAACATAAGGTAGATCCCAATTTATACCAATGTTATCGACTCTATAAAAAGCTTGTAAACACGTATTTTATGACATTATATATAATATTTTCAATAAAAAGTTATTCATTGTACATGCCAAAAAGAATATTTTTTATGAAATTTATTTATTAAAAAAAAAAAATAATTTATAAATTCATTATTGAAGGAATACATAATTCTTATTTTTGTTATTTTAATGTATTTTTTTTTTTAAATATTGTTTTTGGACTTCGATACTGAACATTTAAAAAAGTCACAGTAATTTTTTTTATATAGCATTTAATAATATACAATTTTTATGTATGGGTAATTATGTAATTACAATCTTTTGAAATAACAGGGTGTTCCTACCAATTTCTAAAACAATAACGTATTTTAGTTAGCAGTTATTGCAATGAGTCAATTAGAACGAGGAAATCTGATTTCAATTTAGTGGCTCATTAATATCTTAATATGAGTATATCTACTCATATGTTATTCATAATTAAACCGCATTATAGTCCACATAATATGGATAATAATAGTACTTATTCCATTAACATTATGGTAAATATTATAATATATTTATAATATAATTCTATGTTAGGTATAGTTGTATAATTTTGTAATACTATTATGTTTTGTCATAATCAAAACATTTGTAATTTATACTAAAAAATATTATTTAAATAATAAGATAAAGAAAATTAGTTAACAAGGTTTAATACTTCGTATTTTTTCTTGTGTAAGCTCTTATGACTGATGTAATTTGAAATTTACCGAGAAATTTTTTAGAATGCCTTCAATATGACCCGTCAAACCATGGTTTTTACTTTCTTTATAAAAATCTACCAAAAATATTTTCTTAAAATGTTATAACTTAATATGATCGTATGTTTGACTATTTAAGTAGTAATAAATTTATGAAATGTAAATCTGAATTACATTATTTTATCGTTAATATTATGTATTAACAAAATAATGATTTCTTTTAGTATAAAATATACATTATTACAATGGATGTAATTTTTTTAAAAATACGTTTATATCGACGTTTCGCGATTATATATGCAGGAGCGCCGATTAACGAGCTTACTGTTTTAGGGCTGATTTGTGGCCAAAATCAGCGGTGCAACACGATTGCGCAACTAATTACACCACGATTACACCCCGATCCCTTTTTACCTGATAAAATCACAACACCATTGCGCACCAAATTATATGTGTATATACTGTGTATAATAACTTTGTTTAATATAAAATAATGTATACAATACATACTTTCTATAATTTGCATATAATTTGCACTCAAACTATTAATTCAAAAAATACACTTTTTCAAAATTGAAATGAAATGTTGATTGATAATAATATCAACTATCAGTGATAACCATCAGTATGAAAAAAAAAACAATTTTTAATAAAATAAATTTCGACTATTGACTATGTACTATATACATTTAGCGTACATGAAATTTAGAAAAAACGATTTTTAACCAAGCCAACGATGATAATTTGTTGACAGTCCTAAGTTTGTAATAATTTCGAAAGAAAATTGTGAACTAATAGCAAGGATTTGCACCCGAATAATTTTTTTGGGTTTCGAGTTTCGATGTTGAATATATTCGGGTGTTCAAACATCACAATACAACATTTAAGTAAACGTTTGGATGTTAATAACCGTTATTAATCGGGTTAATATTGGTTAATACGGGTGTTAAGTAGTCAAGAAAAAATATTATTTTTCATTGGTGGAGGGTGGTGGGGAGGCTGAGCTCCCCTCCCATAGGCGCAATTAGAGTAAAAAAATTAGGGGGCTTCAGCCTCTCACATACATTTTCAATCACTGCCTTTCAGAAGCTTTTTTTCCACCCTTTACCCTCTATAAAAAATGTGTTTATTGAAAGGTAAGTAAAATTTAAAAATAAATAATAAAACAAAAATTCGCTTTTAAATATAGATAACACATTTAATATAGTTTTTTACATTTATATTCTTATTTTTCTATTTTTTTTTTTTAGCAAATGTATTTAAAATAATTTCGGTGTCAACAATAATATCTCTCTCATTATTAAGTATTGCAAATTTTGAAAATCGTTCCTGTGACATAGTAGACCTGAGATAATTATTAATTCTTCTTATTGCAGAAAATGACCGTTCGCAAGTAGATGAACTGACCGGAAGAGTGATAGCCAATTAAATAATTTTAAAAAGATTTGGAAACGTATCTTTAGATATATTTTCTTTGATGGTTAAATAGTTAGGAACTCCTTTTATCATATTTTTCAAGATGTAATTATATTCAGAGGTGCGCTATAATAAACACGGTTTAGACCAGTGATGGGCAAAGTACGGCCCGCGGGCCAACTCCGGCCCGCGAAAGTATTTAATCCGGCCCGCCAAGGGTCCACCGACATGGATAGTAATGGCCCTCAAATTAGGGTCGCGGAGGTTTTCCAGCATTTCTTATAATTTATATATTTTATTTTTTTACATTATCATTTTTATTTAGGAAAAAAATTCCCGAAATATTCTGAAAATGATCGAAGAAAATAGTTTTAAATATAAAAATGGATTGCCGCGGACTTTGCGCGGTTGTACCCTCACAGCGTGGTGTAGGTAGATAGTGGGTACTATGATAATCGGTATATAGTTTCTATTTTTGTTCATATTAATATATTTCCCGGATCTCAGTTTGGTGCGTCCTTATCGTAGTTTTCGTATAATAATATCTATGATGTATTTATGTATATAAATAAATTGATATAATTTTGTGTAATGCTATCTGTCTTTGCACTGTCGTCATACCTAATCGTTATTCCTTATAATATTATATTTACGTATAATACATATAGTGAATGAATATGAATGAATATAATGAATCTGCAGAAATGCAGTTGGAAATTATTGAAATGCAGTGCAGTACCCATTTAAAGCAATTGTTCTTGAATTCCACAAAACTAGATTTTTATAGAGCACTGCAGAAAGCCGAATTTCCAAAAATAATTGCTCACGCTCAGAAAATTATGGCGATGTTTACGTCGTCTTATGTGTGCAAGCAAACTTTTTCGACCATGAAATTGCAGAAAAACTCAATCAGAAACCGATTGACTAATGAACACCTTTTCGCACTGCTGAAAGTTGTTTCATCACAGCTGAAACCTGATTTCAAAAATATTATGAAAAATCAAAAACAATTATATATGTCTCACACGCTTACCATGGTTGAGCTTTCTAATAAAAGTTAAATTAATTATTATTTAAGGTAAAAGGTAATTTGTAACATTTGTCTGTAATGCTGTAATGTTTTTATAATATTATGATTCAAAGCTTTAACACAAAATGAATTTTTTCTATAATTCTGGCCCTCTAGAATTTCTCAAACCTTGTGGCCCCCCCATTAAAAAAGTTTGCCCACCACTGGTCTAGACTCTAGAAATAATAGACATATTACTTAAGACCATGATTATAATATTGTTACTAAAAAAAGAATAACAAAAATGTATTTTATTCATTTTTCAGTAGTAATCACATATTTTTTTTTATTTATCAATATAATAATATAAAGTTCTGTATGTTTTTGGGGGGCTTTGAATATTTTTTAGGAGGCTTAGCCCCTCCAGCCCCCCCTAATTGCGCCTATGTCCCCTCCACTAATGAAATATTTATATTTTTTGTTACCTGCCTATGTAATAAAATATCAATTTCTTATACAACTGTGCAACAGTTTTTTAGACTAAACTATCATGTTAATTTCAAGCAATGGTGTAACTACTATTTATTTTCGGGAAAGAGGGGGTTATTTAATGTGTGTATGAAACTTATAAATTATAATATCTATTAAAATTAAAAATACTAACACTATATCCTACTCCTAATTAATGCGGGCATATCGCATGCGATAAAAAACAAACTATTTTGTATTCTTCGTTTGTGTTTGTGGCATAGGCGGAAATTGAGGGAACTAAGCCCCTCAGAAGTATAAAGTATAGGTATTAGTCTCTAGCCCTAAAAAATGTTAAGTGACTAAAAATAAAATAATTATTATAATTGTAAAATGCATTTTTAATAACTGAATTAAAAAAAAAATATTCTGTGATAAAAATTAAATCAAATTCGTAAGATTTTACAAACTACTTGTCATGACTTGGGACGATCGCAATTAATGTAATATTAATAGTATGTAATAGTAGTTGCATCCAAAAACTGCACACATTTGATTTTAACCCCAAAAAGGTTGGTAGACAAAAACCATATCGTACAACCAAATACCGCACACTTATAGCGAGTAAAAACCTCACTATATAATGTATTAATAACAATGTATTTTGTATAGACGAGTGTTGTATATATAATTTTAAAGTTAATTGTTACATTCAAAAGCTTATTTTATCGCACATTGATGTGCTCGAAAAATAACTAGTACATTTGTCGACCGAAACGAGTGGTATAACGTAAAGTTTATATACATACATATATATATAATATAAAAAAAGTTTTTATAAATGGATTTTAAAACTATTAATAGTAATAAAGGTTGCGAGACGGGATTGTCTTAAAGGCCCAATAAACCCTAAGAAAAAGAAGAAGTAGTAATAAAGGGGGCAATTTTAATTTTTTGAAAAAACGTCGCAAAAAATTTTAGCCACAAACATTTTTAAATATTTTTTTAAATTTTTCAATGCCTATATACATTGAACCTCAATTTTTGAATAAATATGTTGTATAAATAATAAATAATATATCATTATAAGATGTGCGGTTTTTACCTACCAAAACTGTGGTTTTTTCCTGTATTTTATCAAAAGTGTGCGGTTTTTGGAGTCGTCGGTAATAATACTCGTATAGGTTGTTTAATTTAATTAATTAATAATTTCTGTTTAGAATACCTACTCTAAAAATGTTTAAGATAAGGCACCTAATTGTTTTTTTGTTTAAATTGTTGATTAAAAATGTCAAATTATCAAACTTCGTAAATTGCCTCGTTGAAATAAATAATTGTGCACAGTGGTATCTATAGGTGTAATAAGTAAATAATAATCAGCCCCCACAAATTTCACCAAATTTCCGCTTATGGTTTGTGGTGCGTGCACACACTAAAAATGCACTAGCTAGGACACAGCGTAATACAGAAATAATAATAATTTGTAATTATGAATGTTACGATGAAATTATTACACCAACAAAAATTGACAATTCACGCCATAGACATATTTACTAAATGCCATACACTGAACAAATACGAATAACGCGAACAAACAACAATTTAGGTAATCGTACACGAGACATCAGTTCTATTTCAGACTTACAGTATTACAATAAATAACGACTCGGTGATTCGTAGAAGTCCTATAACCTATTAAATTATAATAATACGACGTATTCACTTGGGATAATTTTAAAAATAGTATCCCAGTGTTTACACTTGAACATTCAATATACCATACCATTCATGCACACCTGTCAATATGATATATTGCTATTATCTTTATTTAGATAAATTTAGATTAATTAATAATTTTGAATATTATTTGTGAAATTATTCCTGTGAATAATAATTTTACTATTAAACAACTAATGATAAAACTGAAATAACGACAAAAATACATACAAAATTATGTCACACGAAGATTGTAAAATAAAAAATTATTCGGGTTTTCGTTAATTCGGGTGTTTAAAAAAAAAATCATTCGGGTTATATGGTTTTGGGTGTTTGATTTTTTAATGGGTTTTAGGGGTGTTATGGGTTCGGGTTAATATGAATGTAAAGCCCTGATTAATAGGTTATAAGTTTGAGTGCATGTATATGAAAACTATATGTAAAAAGTATGTACCAGTATTGTATACATTATTTTATGTTGTACATAAATTATAATACATAGTACATATACATATATTATAATTTGGTGCGCAATGATGTTGCGATTTTATCAAGTAAAAAGGGATCTGAGCGCAATCGTGTTGCAAATATTTTGCGCAATCGTAGTGTAATTAATCGGGTCAAAAAAGGAAAAATTGCGCAGTCGTGTAGCAGCACAAAATCGGTGGTCAGAACATACATCATTTTAAATAGAAAAAACAAGCATAGTTATGTTAATTGGAAGTATTTATTGAAATGTATATGACATTATTATAGGAATGATCAAGAAAGCCTGAATGGTATGAAAATTGATGAAAAAAGAATAAAAAAAAAAGGAAGTTAAACAATTATATATTTATGTATCAAATCTCCATACATCGACCAAGACGTAATTATTCTATAAGAATAATATGAAAATAGTTACCACCACGTGTGGACACACACGCGAATATTTTACCCATTGTGGACGTCATTTATCTCGCCGCGGGACACGTGAATTAAAAATTACTGGTGTTTTGGTTATGACGCATGTATATAAGAATTTCAATTTATATATGACCCAGTGTGGTTTAAAAATAAAAATACAAAATAAATCATACACAAAGATGTTTGATAAAAATATCACGAGACCAATATTCTACGGATTTTGAATATCTAGTAGTATCGGCCCAATTAACGCGTCTCGGTATTCATTGTCTTTAAACCTCTAGGTTGGTATATAATCATAATTCTAATAGTAATAAAATACGAGGGCCTGTTGTTTGACAACTCACATTTACAATTCAGTGTTGTAATTTATATCTACAAAACTTATGTAACTTTAATTATGTATATATTTTGTTTGGAATTTATAATTTTTTATTTTAAGAAATACGTATAATAAAAAATGTCCTTAAATAATAATATACGATATTTCCTATCGTTAATTAGTTGGATTCAAAAGTAATTTATGTTAACAGAATCGTTTATGGTTTATTTTTATTGTAGCTAAATAAATGTCTGTAATGAAATTAAAACAACAATATTACATTGGACTTTCCCCACCAAAGCCCCAAGAAAATATGAGCCCGCTATCAACCATCTCAGAATTGGACACACTTGTCTAACGCACAATTATTTAATGAAAAAATAAAACCCCTATACCTGCTTATGCTGTGAGGTACCCCTCACAGTCAAACGCGTTCTTATCGTATGTGGAGTATAAGTATATAGCATGAATAAAAGAAAATTTCAATTATCCGACCACCTAGCGGAAATACTAAGCCCAGATTCAGTCAACATCATCAAGCTCAACCAATTTCTATCTACGACTCATATCATCAACCTAGTGTAACCAGTGATGGGAATAGATAATGCAAAATTTATCTAATTAAAAAAAAAGATATTTTCAAAAAATGTTATTTTTGGTCAATATTTCATATTCTAATAATATCTGTGACGACTCGATTATAACCATTATTATCAATAGGTATCTAGGTGTTTAATGTTTATTGTAGTATTATAGTGTACCATTAAGCAGTATTTATATATAATGTACAATATTTAATGATAGTTAATCACTAAAATATTACACAAAAAAAAAAAAAAAATGAAAATTGCTCTGTACGTATCAGGATGAATACAGAATACATAAAAATTATTTTAAGTTAACAATATTGTTTTCCATATAATATTAATTTGATGATTTTTCATTATTCTATAAGTAGTTACGACTTAACGAGTTCCAAGAGTGAAGTAATGACTATTCAGTATATGAGTTACATGTGTATACTAAAATCAAATACCTACTATATTTGAAACTTAAGTGGAAAAATAAGAAATTAAGTTTAAAAATACCAAAAATATTTTCCCGACGTGAAAATACAAACAAACCTAACCAAGAAATAATATTTACTTATTAACAATGCACGAAATATGATTATGAATACAAAATCTATGTGTTTAAAAGAAAGTCTTTATTTAAAGAATTTATAATTCAAAAACGGCTGGACCGATTTTGATGATCTCTGATTTCTTGGAGTCGTCTCCATACATGAATAAAAATAACTCTAATCTTGGCAAGAATACAGACAATTATCTAGATAAGTAAAATTTTTATCTTAGATAAGTAATTAGATAACTTAGCGTTATTTATCTAGATAAGATAAAAGATGACAAAAAATCTACCTAGATAAATCCCAACACTGAGTGTAACGTACATTTACAAAATCTAACATACTCACATATGTATTTACCGTAAAAAGTAATTTTTATATAATACAAGCCTTATCATAGGAGTTTAATAACAAATACTTTGATCGGAGAATCTTATAAATAAGATATACTCATAAATGAATATATAAATAAATAAATATATGTTTATCTTGGAGTATTATTATAATTGTAAAGTACGATCGGTTTTGAATTAAAAATTCATCGTCGGTATATAAACATTTTACTGAACTTGTATAAGTATATTTGAGGATGGAATTGAAACCAGTTATACTTTATAAATATAATAATTCTCCAGGCTAAGCATTTGTTTATTTATTTATATGTTAGTTTATTTTGTCTAATAGTAAAATATAGTTATGTATTACTCGTATATATTTGTATGTAGTTAAAATTACCTAAATTGAAATGTTTATATTATGCTTTATTTATTTGTAATTGGGTTCAAAACTTTTTGTGAAGATAATTAAATTTCTTGTGCAACAATGAATAAAAATTTTAACAATAATAATAAAATAAAACAACAATAGTAAAAGTTTTAATAAAATAAAAATCTGTGATGTAATAGTTAAAATTTGTTGTAAATATAGTGTCTCAATCATTGTATCGGTTAGTAAATAAAACTCTATGTATTTCAACTAATTTAAAAAAATGTAAAGAATTAACATCCCTCCCCCATCTGAATAACATAAATACCATTATACGCAACTCGTGATGGTACTTTCTTTTCTTTTCCGTTAACGACAGTACTGTCTATTCATAAACTTTTCACATTATTCATGTGTATACAAACGCAATGATATGTTGTTACAAAGTCTTTAACTGTAACACGTAGCACACTGATCGATGTTGATGTTAGTGATGTTGTTGCTGTGACTTTTGTGGACGTAGTTCAATCGAACTGAAAATGTTCCGCCACAGCGATAACAACTAAAAACATCAAACACTCGTTACTACACACGAGGGAACATGATGGCAAAAGTGTGGCAAATATGTTTTGGCAACACTCTACGAGACGTCACGTTTCTCTAGGTGCGCTGTGTACTTTTGATGTATCACGATTTTCCGATTTTTCGATCTAAGCAGTGCGGAAGTAAGGAATTTTGTTCTCGTTTTTCGAAAAGTGATTATATACACATGGACACGTCGTGCGTGCGCGCACACACATACACATACGAGCGCGCACGCTTAAGTTGTTGTTTCAATTAAAACGTTACGCCTTCTAACAATAAATCCGAGTTAATTGCTTCCTTTCGTTCGGCCATCGTCACTACTACATTGCCCACTCACCTCTACCACCGCCACTACTACTGTCACCGCCTTTGCTATCGGTTTGCTGACGATGGCGTTTGCGAAGAGTCCATTTACAATCCGAAACAATAGAGAGGAAGAGTGAACGAGAGAGCGCGAGTCGACAGTATAAAGTTTTCGATAAGTTCTGAGCTGGGTTTCAAAAATGTCTGACATTCTCTCGGTTGTCCGTTCGCTTCTATCCGTTTATTTAGCTCTAACACTACCACCATTACCACACTACCACTATTATTACTACTAACACACCCTCTGTAGACCGTTCCACGACTACTGTATAGAACGAGTAGGATCGCGGGTAGGAGGACACCCGTTTCCCGCAGTTTGCCACCATTGGAATATTTATTATTTGGATTCCGGAGCCAAAAACAGTTATAATAAATGGTTTTTCTGCCATCTTACATTTACTTGGCAACCGGAAAAGATAAAGTTTGTTTTTTCTTCCCTTCGGCTGTGCACTCACTCTCTCCGGACGTTACATACCCATCGTAGTCTTCATCCCGTTTAGAAACCGATGAAAGTTGGTACCGACTAAACACGTTTCATTACCAGGTATTATGAAAACTACTAAGGGCCAGCCCTTGATTTTAACAGGTGACCGAGTAAAAATCTAAGATAAACGCTGTACGATTTAACCGTGTATATAATAATGATAATAATTATGATAATAGTGGTAACAATATATGTAATTGAAATTTGTAAGATTCTAATCCTCCATTCACCGAGTGCGGACAAACGTGTGTTATGCCTATATACAAGATTCTGGTCGGCTCGTCACTCATTATACCCACTTTAATTTTGCTTATTATATAACTGATGTGTTCTCTATGTTCTGTCGTGTTACTTATATACCATAATTACTATTTGCATTTCAAAGCAATTATATTGTGCTGTGTAGTAGAGATAATTAATTAATGAAATTAAATATATATATAAATATAATAAATAAAATTATGGAAAATATTTCCTCAGATTGATCATAATATTGTTAATTATATTGTTATTATTTCCTTATTTTACATAGAACGCAATCATATTTTGGCTAAGATGCATGTACATAAGGCAAAGTATGATGTTATACAAATGTTATAACTTGCTAGAGACCCACGTTTTATTGAACGAAAACAATGCTTCTGACTTATAAAACAATAGATGTTTCTCCCTCAAAAATGTCATAACCGGTAACCAATGGTTGATTTACAACTGCATTTAACTATCTTATAGTTATATACAATAAACGTTGTTAAATTCAATGTTAATATTATTTAATTTAATAAATAATTGCTTCATGTAACAATTTAATTGGTTATATACATATTGGTATTTGACTTTTAAGGGGAAAAATGTAGTTATTGGTTTTAATGATACGATGTTTTTCAGAAAACACTATTATTCAATCAGTATAGGTATGTTAACAGTTTCGTATTGTATAATGTAAATTTTGAAAATTTAACATATTTATTCTTATCGTGTTATTTGTGTGGGTGAGATAATCACATTTCTCATCAAATCAACACAGTTAAAAAAATAACATTTTTAAAATTTTCTAGCTCAATATTAATACAGTTTTCTAAAATAATTTACATACATATAATATGATTTTAGATTCAATATTATTCACTTATATTAATTTATATTCGTACTATTATGTATATTTTCGTATGCCATTAAATCCGTTATCACGTCTGTAATGATTAATAAGCTAATATTAACAGTAAATTACCAGTAAAATGTGAATAATTTGAGCAAGATATTTGAATTATAATAATGTATACTGAGCTTTGTAATATTTTACAAGTCACATATTAAATTTGAATATTTATCTCACTTTATCACGATTTTATTTCAAATCGAACTTTATAATTAATCATATAAATAAATCTACAGAATTTTTTTTTTTTTTTACAGAAAAATGTTTTTGGAATAAATCTTTTGAATTGACACAGTTTTTGGTAAGTCATATTATATTATTATTTTTTATTATTTTAATCAGGGAATAAAACCGGTAACCGGTTTGTAACGAAAACCGGTAAAATCCGTAAATTTGAGAACCGAAAAATGATAACCGCTTTTAGTTTTGGAATGCTGGAAGCGGTTATTAGTTATCAGTAATCAAGGTGAATATCTAAATATTAACATCAAAGCGATTACCTCGCATTTTAAATCCTGGTTTTATAACCAAAACCTGTTCCCGACCAAAATAGTTAATGGTTTTTTCGTGGTATTAATACTTGAATTATGTCATGATTATATTATATTATTATAGTTGAATTTAATTTTACAGCTATATTTAAATATTTTTTATAATTAATTAGCCTCAAATAGCCCCAATTAATGATCGTCGAGTATAGCTTATCTGTTATGAATATCATATATATATATATATGTATAACTATACATTATAAATACCGTCATAAACGTCGTCGTCGTGGTGCACTGATTCCTATTACGAAATAGTTGGTGGAATAGAGTAATATAATAATAGAGTCCATTTAGTATTTATGATATTTTAATACTGTCGTTTTAATATCTGCTCATCCATTTTTTGGGGTACTGTATTATACACAATATAACCAAAAAGTTCTGTAGCAATGTATCAATCTTAGTGTCATCTTAGAAAATTATTATATTTAATTTCAATTATTTTCTGTTATAAATAAGAAAATTATAAAAATACAATTTTTTTATGCAATTTAGTTTTTTGATTATCATTATCTCGATCATAATATATTTTAAACTTTAAAGCAGTTTGAAAAAATAAATATTGATTTTGAGTGAAATCGACCAAATTAAAGCATATTAAGTTTTTGATTTTGTAATAATAAAAGTTATATTATTAACCCACGAATCGCCTAAATAAACGGTTTTAAAAATTTGATTGAAAAATATGATTTTTAAAAACCGGTTTTAACCGGTAACCGATTCCCTAAAAATCTTATCATCGGCTTTTAAACGATTAACGGTTACTATAGTTTTTGAAATATCCTTAAAGAAACGGTTACCGGTCACCATAATAACAAAATTAAACGATAACCGGTTACCGGTTTTAAAAAATTTTCGGCTCCTATCAGAGCCGATTACCAACTTTATTAGTAACGGTTTTAAGCCTGGATTTTAATTGTATAATTGTTTATTATGTATATTAAGATAATATAGGCCATAAAAGTCTCATTCTAATAATAAAAATGTTAAAAAAAAATACTACCATGTACAAATGTTGTTACTTGTCACTTTCTACAAATATGTCTTAATATAGGTAGGTACTATTATTTCATTCCATATTAATAACTTCTCTAATAACATTAAACTTCTATTGTTTTGTTCGCCTGTAAAGTAAAACAAAAATAATTCGTGCGAGTTGAGACTTAATAATGAAATAGTTTATAATTTTACAATATTTTTATCATAAAACTGTTATAAGAAACTAAAATTAAGACATAATATTTGTTATATAATTGAGAACAACTGGTAATATTATGATAGTCTGATAAGTCATGATGACAGATTTTCTATTTTATCATGCCATCAAAACCATTCAATTAAATATTTATTGTTTTTCGTGTTAATGATTCTCTGTTGATCTTTTTTAACTTTGCAAAATTGATAATTATCTTAAATAATTATAAAGCTTATTGGTTTTGAATAATAGACGTAGAAAAATTAATTTAAATATATAATAACTGTTAATATATTTTTCTAAATTATGAAACAAGAGACACATACTTTAATATGATGTTTATTATTGTATAATCAAATTAAATCTGATCTATTTAATTTGAACAAATTAAAAATTTTAAAAGATTAAGTAGCGATTTTTATAACAAAAATAACTGGCTAAAATTACTAAATTAGTTTAATATTGTTATTTATTTTCATGGAATATATTACAGTAATTTAACTATTGTAACAATAATTGTTACAAATAATTAAAATAAAAAAATAATATACATATATTATTAATTATAATTATTATAATAGTTAATCCAAAAAATACTCAATTTTTTCAATTATTTTAATAAAATAATAAAAATGGGAAATAAGTAATCATAACGTATAATTAATTAATTAAATATGATAGATATGTTTTCCCAATAAATTTAACATACAAATTGTTAAAAACAGTATTTTTATTTTGTTAAATAAATAAATAAATACATTAAGGATACACGATAATACATAAATTATATTTGTTGATATAACTATGGAATTACCAAACATTAAAAATTCATTAGTATCACTGGTTTAAATGTATTTTAACTTAATGCTTTTACATTTTTAATAAATATTTTAATCATTGTTTAATTTTGTTTGAATAACAAATAGTATTAGCATATTTTAAAAAAAGTGTTATATTATGCATGTGATTTTATTTAAAACATTCAACTAAGTTAATCCATTGATTTATTTAAAATTTTCAAAATTAATTTTGGTACTCACATTTCTTTACATAAAACTTACCATAAAAACAACAAAGTGCTTACATAGTTATTTACATAATTTTAGAAATTATTTTAAGAACAAAATAATTCCATTTAAGAAATTGATATTTTTATTAATATATTTTATATACAGTATGTCTAACCGTATTTTTCTCACTCATTAGTTTTCCTTAATAATATTGTTTAAATATAATTTTCTATACAGTCCTTTATAGTGAGGGTCCATACTAAGGATAAGACTTAAACATAACCATAGTTTTAATATGTAGTATTTATCGAAGCTTTATTAATTATTAAACGAAAAATATAAAATATCTATTCATTACCAATTTTATTTTTCAATAACCTAAATTGAAACATAAATAATCAAAAAATGTAATATTTTTTAATAGTGACACTGTATTAGTAGATACTATACAATTATTTATTTTTTGTACATATATATTACTATCTGAATTCATATAATACTATATCTTTATTCTTTATTACGGAAATAAAATTCCAACTATAATTATTTTTTACAATATGACAGTATTTCAATAATCTAAATCTAAATTAAACTTAAAATTTTCTAAATTAAATATAAGTATATACAGGTTAAATAATTTAAGTATTTAGTTTAAACTAATAAAATAAGATTAATAATTAATGACACATTTTTCATGTAAGGAGAAATAAAATACAAGAGCATAATATAATAATTAAATATAGGTAAGAAATAATTCTTAGTTACAATAAATATAGAGATGCCGTAAATTCGGTGATTTATGTGTGAAAAAGATCAATATTACACAAGGAATTACCAGCTGACATTAATTTATTAGCAGGCGAATAGATTTTCTATGTATTAGAAGAATTAAAGGAAGGATAAAATATAGGTTTGTTTCTAGAATTAAAAGAATATATGAGTATGTAACATGTGAAAAATTGTTCAATCATTAATTTTATTTTATTTTATTAGTTTATTGTAAAAGAGTTCTAGTATAAACAATTAATTGTATTTTTATTAAATTTAATAATATTTTTTAAAAAAAATTCGCAGTAAATATTTTATAGTAGTTTTGAATTATATATGCTTATAAATAAAATGGGCGCAGAACGTTTGGATACATACTCTAATCACCTGTTGTGATAATACAGAAACGATTATCTATATATATATATATACCTTTATATAGAGCGCGGATTTGTATGCACTTAAAAGTAGCGAAATATGCCATAAATATGCAGTAAAAATCATGAAAATATGCAAAAAATATGCAAGCATTTTTTATTTAATTAAAATTTATAATTCAACTCATAAAAATTAATTACTTAAATACTTAATACAAAAAAAATTTAGGGAATTTTCCGAACTTAATTTATTTTTAAAATTTTATTTATTATTAAAATAAATAATCGTATGCATTTCAAGTTTATCTTCTGTGAAGCTGTGTCGTTTATCGGTTAACATATTTTTAAAGACTGAAAACGAACCCTCGATGTCAACCGAAGTTATTGGGGCATATTTGAAGCAAGTCGTATGTCGATAATCGATTAACACAGCAAGAGCGATTAAATTTACGTCGTTATCGATTATTTATTTTATAACTAAATATATATATAAATTATTATTTAGTGACTATGAAATTTATTTTTAATTTTTCTACTAGACAAAATATTATTTTATATATTTTTTTTTAAATTTTCACTTCAATATGCAATAAATTTTGAATTTTGCCAAAATATGCAAAAATATGTAATAACCTCTAAATATGCAGAAATATGCAAAAAAATTTCACCATTAGCTTCAAATTATGATGATTCGTGGAGATAACTGACAAAAATTCAAAAATATTGAAAAAAAAAAAATATGGGATTGCATAGAAATCCGCGCTCTACCTATATATAACTATTTATACGATATAGTTTGTGAAACTATATTTTATATGTTATATATGTTGAAACAATAGTTTCAGCGTTCAGATGTTCAGTAAGTTCAGTTCCAATTTGGATTTGTAATCGACAATAAGGTTTATTATTCATTATAGTATTAGCAACGTGGAAGTTTCCGGTATTTTTGAGATCAGACATGGGAAAAAGTGTGTCGCTAATAACAATTACAAATTTAGTAAATTTATAGAAAACACAGGTACAACTAAAGTTTTTATTGCAGAAATCAATAATATTCAATAGATTGATAAATTAATCTTTTTAGTAAATATTCATTGATATAACTATTTTTGAATGTAGTATAATTTATTTCGTAGAAATTTAAACTTTTAATATCATTTTCAATTATTATTTGTTAACGACATTGTTATTTCTTGTTGAATTTCATTAATGATAGTTTATTACATTTAATATTTCTTATTGTTTCTATTCATATTGTTTAAAAACAATAAAAAACAAAGATTTATTTTTCAACATCGGCAATGGATTACATTTTTATCTTGATAAGTTATCTGTGCTCAAATGTAGTGGATTCGATAAATATCTGCATTTTCCCCTTTTCTCCATGTTGATCATGGGTTGGCAAAAAAAAATGAAAGTAGATTGATAATACAACAGTGGCGAAGAACGAGTATTTAAGTTGGGGAGACATTAAAATAATACGTAACAGTCCTCCCCATTTATAACTTTATATGTATTTATGATAAAAGAGACACGGTCTTTTATTTTTCATTTCAAATTTTTTTCGTATGAGTAGTTTACTATTCCATCATTCAACATTTCATTAATTAAATCATCAGGCATAGTGGCGAATGACAATAGTACAATATTTTAATATTTAGATACGAATATCACGCTAGAAATAAATAAATCGTAAAATAAAAACCAACCAATAACTCGATAACAAAATTGTGTTGAACAATAACGCATCAACGCGAAAAGCAATGACGATTAGGGACGTTGTAATATTACCGATACCAATAAAGTATCAATACTTTTCTCTCGATATTTACTCATATCGGTCCTTTCGTATCGGTATTTTCATTCGATTCAATACCAAGTATAAGTATCGATATCACGTCCCTAATGACAATTAAAATAATGTATATTAAAATTAAATAATAAATACGAACGCAATACATGTCTCATAGCGCAATGATAATCCCCACACAATAACCTATTCCCCCTGCACACCGTGCTGTGAAAAACAAGACGCTACAACGCATCGTCTCATGATATTAGTTTTTATATATATATATATTTGGATGTTTATAGAATTAACCACTACGCCACAATGGTGACAGCTCGCGTGCACGATCCGCAACTAATCTATTTTAAGAATACTAATACGGTATGACACAAAAGTAAAATTATGATAAATATTGAAGTATATATTATATAAAAATAAATAAAATATAATAAAACCAAATTATGTATCCGTATTAAAAGTGGGTAGACATTGTATCATTGTCTCCTAGACGCTTCGCCACTGTAACACAACATTGAATGATGGTTCACTGTAATGACATAATACATTTTAACTATTTAACATTCCTAAGTCATAATATTTAATGATAAATAATCTAGTTATGTCTAATGAATTCGTATTTTCTGTCAAACTTACAATCAAATAATGTAAATTTACTTGTCGTCGATAATAGGTATTATTCATTTGAACTAAGAAGCCAATTGTAGAGGCCATTTAAAATCGATACTTAACATCTTGGTTATTTGTTCGAGTTTGCTTTATTTGTTTCCTTATCCTCCATGTCTTTAAGTTTTCACATTTTATAGTATTAAACTTGTTGAAGTATTCCATTAGTAGTCAATCGAGAACATAATACTAGTGGTTTGACTCATATTTTTAAACACAAAAAATAATTTGAAGACACATGTATTTATTAAACATTTTTAATGAATGCTTATTTACTATGAAGCTATATTGTCATTAGTTGAGTATTAAAAATAATTGTTTATTAATTATTAACCGAAGTTCAGTGGAAAAGTTACTTGTTATAGTATGGTTAATAAATAAGAGCATATATCATAATTGATAAATGTTAGTTTAATGACATTTGATTTTTGAATTTCAAATAAACTGCTGTATTTTATTTTAAAGATAGTAAAAATCTGAGATTAATCCTTAAATAATATTTTTTCTTAGTATTATATGTATCCTATAATAATAATGTAACAACTTTTATGGTATGTTATGTGAGTAAATTACAATTTACGGATATTACTATCGTATTGCTATAAAATGTATGATAAGTCTTATACATTTTAAATCACAACCTCAAGGCATCAATCTAATATTATATTTAAATGAAACTACAGCTTGGTAATTTCAAAGAATTGAGTCGAACACTTTTAGGGAATGTACAACACTGTACACTGTCGTTTTGTTTAACGAGAAACTTGGTTGTTATCATAGGAAATTAATTATTTATACCGAAGTTTGATCAAGTATATATGTGTATTACTTTACAGTCATATATTTAGTGATAATAATAATTAATGTATATACATCACGTCAATCATATTTCAAAATAACAAATACTAAAGTCGGTTGTGTTATTTATTTATTTTATTATTTATTACGAAGAATTTATATTTCACATTAATAATTTTGGTGTAAAATGTATTATAATATACCTAAATCTTCTTTCATTATTCTCAATAATTTTCCGGCAACACTAGTATCTTAGCATCAGATACTAATCCCACAGTTGTAACTTTAAAATTACATCACCTCAACTTATTTGAAAACGGGTTCACACTATGAAAAATTAACAAATCGAGCCACATTACTTTCTCTCTTCATTCTAATCTTAATTGGGAGCCCTCCTATATCGTGTCAATTTCCATGTTAAAAAAAAAAATAATAATAATCTATCATTCATTATTACTTGTGCTTAATTGTATAGTTGTATAAATAGTTAAATAAAAAAAAAAATGTATTATAAATACATTTGTAAACAGTAAATCATAAATTATTTTCATAAAAAATTAAATAAATAACTTTACTGAAAATTTATTAAGTTTAAAATATATAGGTATTTAAGAAAAAGATTATTTGTTGATTTTTTTTCATAGTAATATATTTATAACAACATTTTAAAAATGATTTTGAAAATCAATTTTAAATTAAAAACATTTGTAGTTTAACTTTTAAGAAAATACACGATTAATTAATTTTTATTTTAAAATATTTGCTTAGAATATAAGTATTTAGATAGATAAAAACTTATATAATTTATGATTATATTAAAATTCAAATTTTTATTTATATCTTTATAAGTTATAAAAATTCATACGACTTAATTAAATTTTTTAATGTTCGTATTGCTATACATTTTTAATTTTTTATTTATTTTATTTTTTACTATCTAAAAAAATACCATAATAATTAGCTAATTTGAATATAAAATACATAATAAAATAAAAAAATAAATATAAATTAAAAATTAAAAAATGGTTAGTACTTTTAATTTAATAAATTAATTAATTAATACTTAGTTTATATATTTTTATTAAAGGTAATACGTTAAATTTATAAAATATTGAATTAAAAAATAATATTTTTTTCAGGATATTTGTTATTCGTTCGTAATAGCCACTCGATAGTTCGAAAACTCCATAAATCGAATTAAACTCTAAGTCCCCTGAGAAAATCTTTTTAATTAGAAGAAAATACATATATTTCGGTCCTATCGATAATTTGAAATGTCTTTCGGTGGGACACACTAGTAGTGACACTACAATTCGAATTTTTTTCCACAAACCTCTATAATTCGAATTTCCTTAAATGCGATTATATGTAAGTTCATATGTATAAAGATTATGTACAATCTGTTTGGCATACTCGCAATAAAACTGTTAACGACGGTTGTTAAATATTATCGTAGTTTAAATGTTATCGTACCTTATCTACCTAATCTAAACTTTAATCATATCATTTTATCAAAATAAACCTCTGTAATGGGTAAAATTTGTTAAAATCGAGTTAAAAACGTAGTTAGTCGCAATATGGGGTCCGTAAAGTACAAATGTTTGCCGATAGCTCATAAAAAAAAGTGATCGCAGCAGTTGAAGCAGGTGAAAAAAAAAAGATATTGCTCTACGATTTGGAATTCCAGCTTTTACGCTTTCAACGATACTTAAACAAAAGGACCATCTTACAACATTAGCACCTTACTCATCGAGGATCAGACAAAGAAAATATGAGTACCTTGATCTGGAAGAATGTCTTATGGCTTGGTTTACTCAATGCAGGCAAAATAATATTCCAATATCAGGACCTATTTTAAAAGAAAAATTCAAGTTGTTTGCTACCAACTTAGGTATTACTAATTTCTAAACAAGTGAGGGTTGGTTGGAAAAATGTAAAAAACGTCATGATTTGACGTAGAAAGTATCTGGAGAGAGTACAAGTGATGACCCGTGCATATCACTAGATTGAAAAAAATGAGTTAACCAGTTTATTGGTTGATTATGATGCTAGGTATATTTTTAATGCAGATGAGACCGGAATTTTTTACAAGTGTTTACCGAATCGCACTTTTACATTTAAAAACGAAAAAATACCATGGTGATAAAAATAGTAAAAAACGGATAACAGTGATGTTGGCCGCGAACATGGATGGATCCCAGAAACTTAAGCCCTTAATGATAGGAAAGTTTGCCAATCCACGCTGTTCCAAAAACATAAAATCTTTCCCACTAATGTACCGGTCAAATAAAAAGGCGTGGATGACTGGTGTATCGTTTACAGAATGGTTATTATCAGTCTTGTAAAGTATTCGAATACAAGTATATGAATACATGTATTAAAATACTTTTTGAAGTATTTTTTGGTATTCTAAATACAATTTTTTTAAAGTATTTTTAAGTATTTTGAATACTTTTTAAAAGTATTTTTAACAATTTGTAAATACTTGTATTTAAATACCACAAAGTTCGTTTTAATAATTGTATAATCATAATAATTCTCTATCCTAATAATTGTTCCTACTTCTAAGAATAATATTCGGTTATTATTGATGAATCTAATAAGTAATAAAATAATAAGATATTACTATAATATTACTAATTTTAAAACTGTTAAATTTCAAACCGTTTTAACGCTATCATATATTTTTTTTTAAATATTATTTTGCTTATTTTTATATTAATAAGTATTAATTGTTATAGGTTGTGACAAATATCAATAAATAATAATGTAAATAATTTATTAAAACATGCAATGGTTATTATTTATATTGTAATTACATTTGGTAATATTTATTTTCTAAAAAGTAATTTATTTTTAACCATACCTGTATAAATGTAAAATAATATTATCGGCTTAATCTTTAAGTTTTAACTCTAAAAATGTAATTTCATGTTTATTAATTTCATGAATATAGAGTATCAAAGATAAATTTTTATCTCATTATCTAGGTTATATTATAATATAATTATATAAAAAGAAAGCATTATATTAATGAGATTCAATTTATAAACACAAAAAAATTGTATGACAGAAAAAGTAGTATATAATAATGTTAAAAATTTAAAAAATGCTACATCCAATTTTATATGGGTTTATTATTGTAATTTTTAAGGAAATTTTTTCAAATAATTCTATATTAATAGTTAATACCATTTTTTATTTATTTTTTTGTCATTTAATTGTATTAATACTAGTAGATATATATAATATGTGAATGAAATATGTGAACATGACCTCTAAATAGTCAGACATGTTTTGTATTTTTAAAATTGTTAAATCTATAGTAATTAGTATCATAATATAGGTACCTAAACTGATATATAATCAGTGGCATAGTCACAATTTTTTTTCTATTGGGGGGGGTGGTTAACTATAATATTATATAATATAAAATTAAAAAAAAATACTTGTATTTCTATTCAAATACTTAGTGAGTATTCGTGAAATACATTTTTATAATAGTATTTTATAAGTATTTTTAATACTATTTTATTCGAATACTAGTATTAGTATTTTAATACTTTTTCAAAAGTATTAGAATACTAGTATTAGTATTTTAATACTTTTTCAAAAGTATTTTTTACAAGACTGGTTATTATGTATCGATGCAGATATGAAAAAGGCAAATCGAAAAATTTTGATGTTCATTGACAACTGTACCGCTCACAATAATATTCCTCTTCTTGAAAATATAAAATTTATTTTTTACTTCCCAACATTACATCAACTCTCCAACCACTAGACCAGAGAATAATTAAAAATTTTAAAACTATGTATAGGAAAGAAATTGTTTGAGAAGTTTTGACCTGCATGGGTGATGTTCCATGTAAAATTTCTATACTCTCACTGCTATGGAAATGGCACACAAAGCATGGAAAAATGTTAGTGCACAAACCATCGCGAATTGTTTCAGAACTTGTGGTTTTATTAAGGATGGACAGAAAATTGGTGAAGATATTCCTAATCAAAATGAAGAGGTTGAAGTTCTGCATAGTATATGGAACAGACTTGAAGTTACTGTATCATTTGAAGAATTTGTTCACTTTGATGATAATATCGCAACTGCTGGTACTTTTACTGACGAGGAAATTATACAATCTAATACAGCCAATCAGCACAATTCTGACCATGATGACGAGGAAGAGGATATGGAGGTTCCTATCATATCATCGAAAGAAAGAAAATCGTTTATGACAGGATTACGTCAAATTTTTGAAATGGACAAAAAAGATGCGATATTATTTTCAATGCTATCAATAAGATAGACAACGCTATGGACCAGATTGTGGCCAGTAATTTATCACAAAAAAAATAACAAATTTCTTTTGTGTGTAAAATATAATAATATGTATGTTAAATAAATGTAAAATATAATACATAATATGTATAATAAATAAATATGTATCAATTAATAATTGTAAAATATAATAATATGTATGTATAATAAATTTAATAATTTATAATAAAAAATTAATTAAAAATTAATAATAAATTTATAATAAATTTTTTAATAAATACAATTTTCACTTCTCTTTAGTTAGAATTAATTTTTTTTCCCTCGATTATTCGAACACTCGGTAAATTTAAGACCTTTATAAATCGAATTTTTAACTCTTTCCCCTAAATTTCAAATTATTAAGTGACTACTGTAATTAGTTTACGTAGGTTTCCTGTAAATACTAAACTGAAATTTGTTATCTATTATGGAAATTGTAAAATTGTAAGATCTAAAAAATTAAATTTATTATTTATTTGTATTTCAAGTGTTAATTGAATGTTTTTATGAATTTTATTTAAACCATTAACTAAATTGTCTGTTTGTCTATTCGAACCTCTAAACTATAATATGATTTTATATATGGCTTATATATTTTGTTCTAAATAATATTATTTATTTCATAATTTTGCAGGATAATTTCAGATAAAAGAGTATTTAAAGAAAAAAAATGAAGACACTTTATATTTAAATGACAATTAGTGGAATAAAATTAATTTTACCTCATCCATTTAATTTACATTATTTTTGTTCCATTATAAATATAATTGTTATTATACAATAATCAATTATAATAAATATTATTTATTAACATATAATAAAAACTAATAAAAAAAAATAAAACAATAAAAACTAATAAAAGCTTATTTTTTATATAATATCCTTTATAAAAATAAATAATGTGTATGTAAAACGACTAATTTTTTTCAAAGTACTCCTTCCTTTATTTTTTCATATTCAGTCGCGATTTTATTGGCTATGTATACAGACGATGAATTATTAATTCGATACCGGTAGTACATTACAAATATAATAATACTCCTAGTTAAATTTTTATTTATTTATTTCTATATATATAATTTTTCTGTTTATTTCCTTTATATATTAATAAATATTTGTGAAAATATACAATAACTTCAAACTTAAAATCTTGAATAAAAAAAAAATACTGTGCACAGTCTCTTTATTTTTCGGCATATTAAACGGATTTTGATAATATTAAATTTTCAATAAATTACCAAATAATAAAATGAATATATAATATAAAACAAGTCTTTCATTTTAATGATTCATTTTAATTAATCATATCGTGCAAAAATATTATATATATATGTTATCCAAAGAATTAAAAACATCATACTGCATAGTCAATGTAGTGTAACCTTCATATAACATGAAAAAATTTGGAAAATATAGCAAAAGATACATATGGAGTATGATAAAATAATAAAATACAAATTCTATGTATAAAAATATACAAAAATCTTATGCCAGTGATGCGACGGATAATATTATACAAAATAGTGTACGATTCTCTGACCTTAAATAGGCTTCACAGGAATACCTACTCATGTTGCGATAGTAGTACAATATATGTATGACCCAAAACCCACGGGATCGCGACGAGAATAAATTTTGGTTCAGGAGAACGTGATACTCAAAAGTGTGCAGAAAGCTTAACGCTTCATAGGTCGACAACGGTACGGGACACTGTACGAGCATACTGTACTACACAAACGAATGTGTGGTCTAGAACATGTTCGTGTATCTGTAAATATAATAACCATATATACACTATTTTTAGGTAGAAAAGAGATTTTTTTTTTTATTTTTATAAAGAAGAAAACATTATTCAAGGTGTAACGTATATATTGTTTCGATAAATTATCTCTACCATTTTTTAAAGGTAAATAAAATTCTTAACATTTTTCAAATTGTTTATAAACAAATATTTTTAAACTATATTTTATATTATTTTAACAGAATAAAAATCAAAAACTTTAGTTATATTTATTCTATAAAAAAAATAAAAAGGCTATTACTATAAATTATCACCGCATGATTCTATTCCACCTACATTTTTTTTCCCTTTAATTTTTAGTGTATTCCCCGTTTTCTTAATATACTTGGGCGTATGTGGGATTTGGCAACTGATATATGCGAATTTCATTTTAGACATATACGTAGTACATTGTGCGTAGTCGGATATGAGAACATAATTTACATAAATCCAGTTTTAGACGAGTGTTGTCATACAGATGAAACGAAGAAAAATATATTTAAATGAAAGTTTTATTATATTGTGCGAATTAAATTTTTTTTTTTTAATTTAAAAATAATACCTTCAATATAAAAATTAAAACATTTTAGACAACAGTAATCAAATTATTTATACTTCATAACATATATATGTATAATAAAAATCATTTAAAATAATCTCTTCTATTAAAATAAATTATCTCTTTGCAAAATCACTAATTTTTCTCAATGTATTCCTTCCTTTATTTTTTCATATTCAGTTGTGATTTCATTAACTTTGTAGATACTTGATGATGAATTGTTAATTCGAAACCAAACCGATCATACTTTATAAATATAACACTCGTAATACTCCAGGTTCAGCTTTTATTTATTTGTTTTTATGTAGAAATAATTTGTTTATTTAAATATACATACATTTATAATTTTAATCAATGATTAATTTAAATTTAATCAAGTTAAATTTATAAATTTATCATCGAAATATGATATTATACTTTTGTATTCTTTTTATTTATTTTTATTTTTATTTGGTTTCGGCCTTTAAGACCATGCCGCTAAATACAAATCTTGCCATCTGTCCCTGTCATCTGCAGCTTCTCACCATTTTATTCCTTCTCCTATCGTTTTTATGTCCTTTTTCACACAGTCTTTTTATCTCAACCTGGGTCTCCCTGAAGGTTTTTTCCCTATAGGTTCTTCTTCTATTACTTGCCTTATTAGAGATCCTTGCTTACGCCAGGCATGCCTCCCCCCTCACATGAGTCTTCTTTTTGTGATCTTAACTATATCAGGTCTCTGAAACTGCATTTGGAGTTCGTAATCATGCAATTTTCTCCATACATTCGTTTCACTTTTAAAGACCAGTCCATATATTTTTCTTAAAACATGATAATCGATCCCAGATATTTAAACTGTGACACTCTCCTAAATGTATGTTCTTCTAACTCAATATGTTGTTCTAGTCCATAAATTCTGTAATTTCGGCTGACAATTGAGTATTTCGTTTTATCGTTAACGATTAATCCAACTTTCTCCGTGGTCTTCACAAGTTGTTTTCCCAGACTTTTTATCGTCTCGATATTATCTCCTAAGAGAGCAATATCGTCCGCGTATGCTAAGAGTCATATTGTCATCTGTCCCACCTTAATTCCTTCTCAAACATTTATTTCTCGTACTATTTTTTCCAGTACCAGGTTAAACAATACTGGGGATAGTGCATCCCCTTGCCGAAGACCTGTTGTCACCCTCACAGGCTGTGATATTGTGTTTGCTATCTTAACCTTTATATCCGTCTGATTGATGCTGGCTCCAATGAGATTTACAATCTTACTTGGAAATCTTAATTCATTTAGTATTTGTATGAAGTTTTCTTTATGGATAGAATCAATAGCTTTTTTAAAATTCACAAACAATATGTGTACATCCTTATTGTATTCTCAACTTTTTTGGAGGATCTGTCTTATTACAAACATCTGATCCGTTGTATTGTTCTCCTTTTCTAACTTGGCATTAAAATCTCCTAGGACTATTCTAATTCTACTTCGTGGGATTTTATTAAGCGTGTGTTCCGAGTTATCATAAAATTCGTCCTTCTCCTCTTGTGTTTTTTTTTCCGTGGATGCATGCCTATTTACGAATGTAATTTCGAAATATTGCACTTCTATTGTTAACACTGATATACTTTGGTTAATGTTTTTGAATTCTCTTACTGAATGGTACTAAGTTTTTATGTAGTGTTGACGATATAGTGTTTTTATGCAAATTGACTATGCTTATTACATTCGCCGTAGAATATCATAGTGTTTTGAATATCTAGAGTTCCTTTATCATTCCATTTCATCTCTTGTAGGGCTACCAGTTTTAATCCATATCTCTTTGTCTCTTCAACTAATTGTATTGCTTCAGGTTTAAAAAGTGTGTGAACGTTCTATGTTCCAAAAATATAATCTATTTTTCCATTCCCAGTCTTGTTTTCCGAAGCTCCATGATTACGAGGCAAGTTTGTTATTAAGTCCTGAACAATAATGTTTTTTAAGGCAGAGTTGATAGTTCTGCGCTAAACCCCCAAACCGGAGGACCAGACTACTCCAACCAGTTAAGGTCAGAGTAGAGAAAACTACACCTACTAATTAAAGTCAGTAAAGTTCAAAGCTCAAGGCCCCGGGTTCGCAAATTCCGTCGTACTAGATAGTGCTCCTCTGGGGGTATTTTTGTATTTAAAAACTTTTTTTATCAAATGTCATATATTTTTAATTGCACCTGAAACTTTTTTTTTTAATTGTAATTTATCAGATTCTTGTAATAGTAATTATATTAGTAGTTTTTTATTAATCTTCAATTTAACACAATTAAGCACAGTTAAAAACTTTTTGTTTTCATTACATTCTTTGCATGGTTATGGTCTTATAATCAATATTATAAATATGTGCATATGATATTTGTATGTTATAATTAAAAGTTAAATTACAACTATTACAACTATAGCATTTTTATTCTGATATAGCCATTTATTCACTCTCTTATTTAAGGCAATAATCTTATTTGACATATAGGAATACTGAATAATGTTGAAATTTGAATGATAGTTTGTGTTCAAAAAATATATCAAATGCTATTAAAAACGATCCTGTCGTTTTTTCATCCATATGTAATACTCTGTTTCCATTTGTTGACTGTTTGTGTAGGGGTTAAAAATCGGCTATTCCGGATAAATAAAGCGTTCGCTGTGACAACAGTTGTACTCAGTGAATGGCCGAAGAAAAGGACCGTGGAAAAGGTGCTTTTCGGATTTAGACGCATTTGGACGCTATTATGTCATAGAAAATATATGTTAGAACCCCACAAGTTATTAAGTCTTTACAGCCAAAAGATCTTAGGGATATAGAACGTTTTGTCATAAGGTCAATCGGTGGATACAGGAATCTTATTTGATCACTGATCGAACTAAACATTTAATGTACGTGCTCAACGTTTTGATTGTAACGTGTAAAAAATAAACATTTGATTTTACAAATGTCATGAAAACGATAATAAAAGTAGAATACTGTTCCATTACATTCTACATTATTTGACTACATTTTTTTTTTATTAAATCTCTATTATTTATTGTAATAAAATATAATTTTCAATATTATTAATTTAAATTAATATAATTCTCAGAATTTTAATTTACATCCATATTTTTGTCATGATACTTTTTATTTCTGTAAATTAAATAGAGGCATCCTTATAAGTATACAAATAACTAAAATATTTAATTTAAAATTAAAACTGTGAACACACATCAAGACACAGTGATACACATACACGTACATACATACTCTTATTTGTACATGATTGACAATTTTGATAAGGTAAACACATTTTGATGAACAGGAAAACTGAATAAAAACTGAACAAATTGATATTGCGTCTATGAATACGGTAAATAAACAAAAAAAAAAACAACTTCTAGTAGTAGTAAAAGAATATTAATCTTTTTTACGTTAAATTGTGCACACACATTTATGGTAAATGATAAGTAAAGTCGTTGGTAATAGGCAATGTCCAATTTTGTTTGTTTTTAACATATTGCCTACTCTATGTTTAGCATTATACACAATATCTAGGCAAAGCTCGTATTATGTATATTGCTGAGTGATTTTTGGTATTTTATATAATGCCTAGACATTTTGCAAAATAATGGATTATCCAAATTGCCGTTAACATATATATAGGGTTGTAAATTTGAAATATTTCACATAAAATATTTCATAATTGAAAATTTCACGCTTTATGAAATATTTCAATGAAATATTGAAAAATATTTTTGTTTCCGTTTGAGATAGTGACTGTAAAATATCATTTAATCAGTTGATATTGTATGATATCGTTTCGGTACAAACTTGGGCTTTTCCATTTAACGTGGTATAGTCTATCAGCTGCCTATAAATAGGTAACGACCACAGATATGTTTATTATTAATATATATATATATATATGTAGTAACGACAAAACCGGCACATTATTATTGATAGCAGCATTTTTATGATAATATTCGTTTAATAAGTAATAGTTCTAATCGCCTGTGATTTATTTACATGTTACTAGTCAAGTTTTCTGAAGTTTTCAGCCAATTAAATTTTAATTTCCTTACTTTCTTGAGTATATTAATGAGAACATTATACTTCCCTAATTTATAATTTGTTTAACTGTGTAAATGAGCTTATTTTTATTTTATTATATTGTTGTCTTTAAACAATATATTTATATTATATGAATTCAGTCATTTTAATTTTAATTTCCATACTTTCAATAGTATAGTATTTAAAAGTGTATATTTACCTAATGGCTATTATTATGATATTATATTTTATACTGTTAAGTTATTTGTTTAACTATGCAAAGGAGCTAATTTTTATTTTTTATAAAATTAGATTTATTTAATTATATTATGTTTATTATCTTTTATACATATATATATATTTTATTCATTATTTGTATATAAATACAATTCATTATTTTACTCTAATATTGAATTGTAATTTTCATCTTTCTTTAAAAACATTTCCAGATGCTGGTATAATATTGTGTATTTCACAATATTCACAATAAATTTTATAAATATGTGCCTAACTTTTAAACTCACTAGGTACCGATATATTTTTTTGACGAGAAACTCCTGAAATAATGTGATAGCTGAAGAGTAATGGGACTACTGGCAACTTATTTTAAATTCATCTATATTTTGTAAAATGTCTTCAAGTGTTTCAATGACTATTGGTCTCTTACCTCTTAAATCAATATTTATAAATTATAATTACTATAAACTAATATGGTGTTAATTGTTAATTTATATAAATTAGTTTTTATTTCTATTTAGTACAATTAATAATACAAAAAGTATTCCATAAAAAATAAAACATAAAGCATTATATTTTTACTGAAATGAAACTAAATTTTTATTTTTCACTCAAATTATATATTTCATGAAATTTTACAACCCTATATATATATATCATCAGTATCATACTGTGTACCCGTATATATTTAATACTATTTAGCATTTTTTCTGTAGATCTATTTTTTTATAGATTAACGGTTGGTCAATATTAGTCTTAAAGTAAATGTTTGAATATAAAAACAATTTATTTACATACTTAAACCATGTATATTTTTCAGTTTTAATACAGTTTTTTTAGTTAACTTTTATTACGAGGGCTTATAATATTTATTTTATTATTCGATTGAAATATTGTTCTGTTGAACAGACTCTGATTTTGTTTACAGCAATAAAAATAAATAACAACTGCACTGAGAACAGAAATATCAAACCATTTATGTTATCATAACTTCAGAATTATTAAAATTCTATTAAAGTTTCATTAGGCTCAAAAACTCATAATTTTAATATTTGATGTATTTATATAAATTAATAATTTGGAAGAAAGCGCATGTGTGGATGTAGTTCACCACTGATTTAAGGAAGTTCTTTACACCTATATCGTTTTATCTCTCTTTATCTCTGTAAATCTATAGACATATATAACGCATTCCTTTACTCACACACACACGCGCGCACGCGCACGCACGCACGCACACACATGCGTCAATGAAGTTTCAAGATATTTAATTGAAAAAGTTTACTGAAAATTTTAGGCAGCGGGTGGCAAATTCTTCTGTATTATCGTGGAACCGAATAATATCTGTAGTTTTTAGGAATTAACGCACAGTTTTTCCAAAATGTTATGGTGCGTTGAATGGTAAATGAAAAAGGGTAAACAATATTATGTCGCTTCACTATTGAATTACTTAAGTCTTATTTTCGAAATTACACTTAATGAAAAAGAGTTGTATTGTATTATTATGCATTCATACTTTTAGTTTGAAAAAAAGATTTTACAGACTACCTATTTAAAATAAAATACCATCAACCACTTTCCTTAGAAATGGACCTTTCAGTTAACCTGATTTTTATAATACTATATTTATCAACAATATCATGAAATATTCTATTCCTATAAAGTAATTAAAAAACATACTTATATGTAGTGTAAAAATTAAAAAAACATTTTCCCGATATTATTATTGTTTATATTATTTGACTGCAAGTTTATTGTTCTTGTACTTAATGAACATACTATTTTTTTAAATTTATATATTTCCCGCAATATGATTTCCTATCTATGGATGGATTCTACATTCAAGTCTAATATTTGTTCATGTATTTACAAATTATCTTTCTGCTATTGCATAAATGACAATATACAAATTGTGAAATTTAATAATTATTTTATCACTAGACATGGCTAAACGATGAAACTATTTCATTTTTTTTATAGCATACATTCATATATTTTTAATTTTCATCAAGAACCAGAAAGACTATAAAAACACTTTGAGCCCAAAATTGTACTACTATTCTCGGTGAAATTATTGTTGTTACCTTTTTTATTATATTTTTCTGTTAAAATTTTTTTTTATAAATATCATAAAAACTTAATTTAAATAAAATAATGTATGCATACGGTCAAAGCTCATATTTAATACGATACATTTTTTTTTTTTTTTTTTTTTTTTCCTTTATTATTCGATACACAATCTGTACCCCATCGGCACAACAAGAGTATTAGCTAATATATAATAAAATAACATGAATAGCTTGATAAAAGCAGCCACCCAGTGATGACACTTATAAATTGAGGTTATACATAAGTTTTCTTATAGATACATCTATATAGTATATTTATTGATTGTTTTATTTTTTTTTTTTTATTTTTTTTTATTTTTTAATGTTATGATTTTAAGTCAGCATATCTCTGCACCAGTTGCGTTTTAATCGCCTAGGAGGATTTCCCGGAATAACAATTGATGAGAGTGTTTTCACTAAAGGATTTGAATGAGTTGCAAGCCTATTATGAAATCTTTTATAATAAATAGCTGCTTCTTCTTTGACAGTTTTAATTTTTAGATCTGTGTGAAGAGTATGATTAGAAACATAAGGAGGGGCGTTTGTTAATTTTCTTAATGTTATATTTTGAAAAGTCTGAATGCGATTTGTATTTGATTTTTTTGCATTTCCCCACAGTTGGATACCATAGGTCCAAATGGGTTTAATGAGGGATTTGTACATTAGTAGTTTTATATTAAGGTTGGTGTGTTTGTTATTGACTAGTAAAGATTTGAGCATACGGAGTCGGAGATTTAGTTGGATTCTTTTAGCACGTGTATGTTGGGCCCATGTTAGTCTACGGTCAAGGGTTAAGCCAAGATACTTAACTGTTGAAGTGGATGGAATTTGTGTACCATAGAGAGTGACTGGTGGGCAGTGTCCTAGCTTAAGGGTAAAAGTAGTGTGATTAGATTTGGTTTGATTTACCTTAATCCTCCAATTATTGTACCAGGTTTCCATAAGGGAAAGATGATTTTGTAGATTAAGCGATGCTACAATAGGGTTTTCATTTATAGATATGATAAGTTTATCATCTGCGTAATCAGCCACAATGGTGTTAGCGGAGGTTGGATGATCAGAAGCATATAAGTTATATAGTAATGGAGAAAGGATACCCCCTTGTGGAACACCAGCTCTGATGTTTGCTATGTGAGAGTAAGCAGATTTAAAATGAACTTGAAAATAACGATCAGTTAGATATGATTTAAGTAGCGTGTAGTATGTTGGGGGCAAAAAGGTCTTTACCTTGTAAAGCAGCCCTTCGTGCCATACCCGGTCAAAGGCCTGTTGAATGTCAAGAAATACACAAGAGCAATACATTTTTTTTTCAAGTGCGAAAGAAACCGAGTCAACTAGCCTATGTACTTGATGGATAGTTGAATGGTGTGCGCGAAAACCGAATTGATAGTTAGGTAATATATTTGTTTCACTAATTATGGGAAGTATGCGATTCAGTATTAATCTTTCTAGCACTTTTCCAAAGAAAGGTAATAAACTAATTGGTCTATATGACGTTACCAGGTCGGGGGGCTTGTTTGGTTTTGGGAAAAGTATGATTTTGGAGAACTTCCATAAAAGTGGGAAGTATGACAATCTGAGTATGGCATTATATATATGAGTTAGTAATACAATGGCACGTTTAGGAAGGCATCTGGCTACTTCCGCCGTTATTAGGTCAAAACCCGGAGACTTCCTAAGAGTTTGTTTTTGAATTGCAAATTTAATATCGCTCGGTGAAAAATGTTTAATTGGGGAAGATAGAGGTAAAGGTATATCAAGACTACTAAGAATCGTATCAGAGTTGATAGGTAAAATATCTTGGTGAGGTTGAAAAACATTAAAGAGGTGATTTTTGAAGAGTTCAGCTTTCTCTGTGTCAGACACAGTGAGACTCCCATCAGATTTTTTAATAGGTGGAGTGGTTATTTTGAAATGTAGTGCTTGTTTGGACGCCTTCCAGAGGCTACCATTATTTGTAGATAATTTACTCAGGAAGTTTTCGTAGTTAAGATTTTTGATTTTTGCTAAGACTTTTTTCAGATGATTGCCTAAGTTATTGTATATTTGTTTGTGGGAGGGTAAACGAGTACGTTGATAGAGGGCTCTAGCTCTTCTCTTTTCTGAAATTAGGATACGGATATTAATCGGCAGCGAATTAGAGTTGGTTTTGTGTACATTTTTAACTGTGTTGGCCGCCCAGGCTGCTGATTGAATAACATTCGTTAGGTTATTTACAGCTACGTCTATGTCGTCATTGGATTTCAATCTGACATTTAGTTGAAGGTTCTGGTTTACCAGGTCGTGAAATTTGTATCGATCAGTAGTGGTGTGAAATAATTTTAGTGGTTCCGTATTAATTGAAGGATAGTCGTTAAGTGTGAGAATAACCGACGAGTGATCAGAATTTAAGTCTAGAATATTGTCAATAACATAGTGCACATTTGAAGGGGTTTTTGTTATAAAAATATCTAATATGTCTGGGTTTTTGTGTGGGGATGAAGGCCAATAGGTGGGTCCTGGAGGCGCAAGCACTTTGAATTTTCTTGTATTTACAAAATTAAAGAGAACGTTTCCGCGTGGGTTATTCGCTCGACAGCCCCAGCTCTGATGCTTCGCATTATAATCCCCACCTATGATGAAGTTATTGTTTATTGTGCTGAAGTAGTTTGAAAAGTTCTGATAGGAAACATTATGCTTTGGAGGTGAATAAATTGCTGCAACTGTGATTGGAACATTATTAACATAAATTTGAATAGCACAAGATTGAAAAATATCTTCGCAGACGCTTGGAAGAGATTGATATAAGATTGAATATTTAACAAAAATTGCGGCACCCCCATGGGCTGTATTATCGGGATGATTGGCTTTATGGAGCCTATAACCGGGTATATGTACGTGTGAGTATGAGGTACAGTGCGTTTCTGTAATTAAAGCAATATCAATGCGTCTATTATTTAGTACTGATTGTAGTTCCGATAAATGATTTTTTAGTCCATTAGCATTGAATAATAAAACAAGTAGAGATTTATTTGTGGCGGTATTAGTCATTTTTTTTATCCAGTAACGAGGAGATTACTTTAGTAAGTAGTGCTATAAGTGGATTTATCAAAGATTTAAATTCCTCTAGAAAAAGAGTCATTGCATTATTACTGTTAGGTTCAGAGGAAGGAGAAGGATGTGTTGTGCGTTGGCCAGAGGTAGCCTGTGCATATGTCCGAGAATTATTTGGGGGAGCGTCATTTTCTGGGTGGCTAGTTGGTACATTGTATTTCTTAAATCTAGAATTATCCGAGAGAAAAGCATTGTTTGGTGAAGGTTTCTTGCGCCGTTGAATTTCTTTATAAACAGAGCATCCTCTATAGCTGGCTGGATGGTTACCTTGGCAGAGCGCACATTTAGGTGGGGTGTCACGAGAAATGGTGCAGTCGGATGTCTGGTGATAGTCGCCGCACCGCACGCAGCGTGATGAGTAATTACAGTAAGATTTCGTGTGACCGTATTCTTGACAATTTAAGCACTGGCTAATTATCTTGGGTTTATAGGGCTCCTCTACTTTAATTTTAGTGTGGAGCATGGAGGTCAGTTTATATATGTCATTTGATTGAGGGGAAGGTTCAAGGTCAACGAAAAAGAGTGGTAATGGATATTTGTGGACCTTATGAAGAACATTTGTAACGTTACGTACCTCAAATTCTCGATGTTCCAATTCAGATTTGATTAGGCTGGTATTAGTTGATGGGTGTAAATTCCTGATCACTACGCGTGTGGGTTTGTCTTGTTGCAGTTGGTATGTATGATATTGTGCATTTTGATCCTTGAGAAAGTGTATAAGGGTTCTGTATGCTTCCGGAGTACTAGTTTGAATTTTTAGACGATCCGTAGAGGATTTACAGATAAAGTTTTCAACGCCAAGAATCTCAATAAGACTTGTGCAAAGACCTGGAAAATCTTGGACTCCTTTAACAAAAATAGGTGGAGGGGATTTGATGTGCAATTCTGCGTTAGTTTAATCTAAATTGTTTGTGGTATTGGTAGCGTGTTGAATGTCATCATTATTGACTTGTTGGGTGAAAACTTCGAATCTATTTCTAGTCGCGAATAGTTTTTTTTTAATTGGTTGATTTGGTGTTTTAGGTGAGTTTTGAGCTTCTGAAGTCGAGGAGGTTGAGAGATTTCTTTTATTAGTAGACTTGACGATCCATTCACCATTTGGTGAGGTGTCTGAGACATTCGATTGAGATGCTGAGTTGTGAGTAGTTTTGTTAATGATTGTAATTGGTGGCACCGTTTTTTTTGGATTATTGTTTTGGTTTTTGTTGTTACTCATTATTACGTGAGTATATAGATATGCGTGTAAATATATATATATATATTAATTAGCTTGTTGCGACTACGATAGCGAGAATTGAGAGTCGCGATAAGAAACTATAATAAAAACCAAGGCCGCCGCGGCGACGGCCGAGTTAAGTATACACTGTCAATGACCACTATAATAGAGAATATAGTACACACAAACACATGAGTTGCATTAAAAACATAAGAAATGTTAGGAATCAGAAAAATAAAATAACTGCTATGCAATTAACGCATTTGTGATATTTATTGACAGAGAGCAATAATTAAGACAATTAATAAACACACCGGGAGCGAGTACGTGCGCGCCGGATGACTGCTATCGCAGAACTAATACGATACATTAAAAATAATATCAGATTAAAATATATTTTATAATTAGTATTATTATATATTAATATTATTATCTAAACTGTAAGACTGCAGTGAAACGGTAAATATATTATTATTATTAAAATAATATAATTATGTTTATATAGTAATTATATTTTATTATATATGTATTTTTTACTTCAATACATTTAAACTTGGTATAATATTACATTATAAAATTATATGAATTGCAACAGATAAAAACGCAATCAGCAATTTCTAGTATGTAAATGTTTTCAATTTAGTAACAAATACATTTATGTTTACTTATAATAAACAATGAAAAGTACAATATCACGGAGAACCAATTTTAGAAAAAATAAGTACTCCGATAATCCCGAATTCAAATGGATAAATTTAAACCGAAAATAATAGCTTATTTTTAAATTACTATTAAAATTAGTCAATATTAATGCTCATGTAGATTTCAATTAAAGATGTATGTTATTTTTGGATATTATTATAAAACCTATATGAATAATGAGAATTTCATAGTCAATCGATTTTTTTGAATGATATGATTCGGAGAATAATATGATTAAGTATTTACTTGAATGATTGCTCTAACACTTATTTAGATAGTTATCGGAGTTTTTCGGAGTAAACGGAGTGTATAAACATATTTTATAATGTTTAATACATAAAATCAACAAATCATGTACTATGCATAATAACGAAAAACATGATAACGTGGATTTGCACAATACAATATTTACCAATAAAATATCATGATTGTTGGATAATAGTCTTTTATTTTATACGATATTTTCCAGATATTCAATAACAGTAATGTACATAAACTTATTCTTAGTTTCTTGTCACCAGGTGGCCAATTTTATCGGTAATAATGCTTTACCACCGTATACGCACATTCTAACGCAACATAAATAGTTCGTGCTTGGCAGCTGCCGACGATGATTTACAAATATATATGTGTACACAAAACACATGGGCTAATATGTTATGTGTTAGGTCGATTTGTCGATTTTTTTCCTTTTCTCGGATTTTTGGTATAATAAATGTTCAATTTTGATTTTTATCCAAATTTTTTAGTCAAAAAAAAGGAAAAAAAAAAAGAACAGTGAGATATGTATTTCGTAGAATATACGTGTACATTATTAAATCAATGGTATTTTATAATTTGTGACGGCTATCGCCCGTAAAAAATGTTTGTACTCGTATTAATGATACAATCTTGATAATATTTGAGTTATTTTTTTTCGTATTATGTAACAGTGAAAATATTTTTCTTCATTTTTCATAATATAAAATTTAAATATTATTTTTTATTGATACTGATGAGATTGAATAAATTTACTCTACATTTCTTATACAAAGTAAATACATAATATATTAATGGAATTTTTCAAGTTACCATTACATATTATCCTGCACTTTATTTAAAGCACCATAGTGTTTTGTTTCGATAGTTTGTATATTTTGTCGATAATTATCTACATTTTCAAAACTATTCTGGAATTGATTTAAATAAATATTTTAAACAAAATATTCTTAAAAAGTTATTTTAAAAATAATAAACAAAAAATAAATAATTACTATAATATTAATATACTATTATATAATATTAATTAATAATAGTTTAAATAGATCAAATATATACATATTTTACAACCCATATTTTATTGATACCTATGTCATTTAAATTAATAAATAATCTGAATATAAAGTGATCAAATTTTAATTTTTAAATTTCCATTAAAATAAATAAATGAAGAAACTTAATTAAAAGTTTCATTGCTTGCAATAAATATGTAAGCTAATACATATATCTTTCTTAATAATTATACATTTGTGTGTAGGTTATACCTATAAAAATTTTGTTTTAGTATTTCTTATGAATTAATAATACTTTAAGTGGGTAGTGAGTGACATACTTAAACAAATACCAAAAAATGTCTGCATAAAATTAGTAGTTTTGGCTACTCTAATTTGCTACTGTTGTTGTAAATTTATATTGCTCTTAGTTTATTTATTGAATATATATTATTAAATATACAACAGGAAATAGAAGCTCAAAAGTGCTCTTAGAAGTGAATAAATACATGCATTCAGGAATAAAACGAAATACAGTTATTTAAAAAAGTCATCAGTAACATTAATACCACGAGTAATATTAGTCGTGAAATAATTTTTTTTTTTATTAAGGAACAATTTTGATTTCCCCCCAAAATATGAAAATTATCTAGTCATTGTTTATATATGTATTCAATTTTGTATAATCAACAAAAACAAATTGTGTAGTAGATATTGTATTGTATGAAATTAAAACTTTACTTTATTTGATTTAATTAATTGTCATGTATTATAAAGAGCTTGGTGTATAATGATACCTATGTACATTTATACTATATTTAAAAAATTTAAATCTGATTAATGGAATAACATTTTTAAATTATTGAATTAGAAATATATAGGTCTTAATAGTTTTTTTTTTAATAAATAATAGCAGTGATTCATGGAATTATTTTTACAGTCACATTTATGGTTTCAATTTTATTTTCAACAATTACGTTAAAAATCAATCAGTTAAAAAATAAAAAATAGAACTTATTTATTTTTACAAAATGAACGCATGTATATAAGTAAAAACATAAAGTATGAAGTTATAGTTAGAAGTTTCGAATTTTAGAAGAAAATAAGAAGTCATCAAATTGAAAAAAATAAAAAATATAAAACATGAACATTTGAATGATTCTTGATTATGTGGTATATTAATCGTAAGAATGACTAGTGTTGGACATGATCGAATTTGACAAAACGATATTATTTGGATAATTACAATAAAATAAAATAATTTATTTTACTAGAAATTAAAAAAATATATAAGGCACATAAAAAGCTAATACACAAATACGGATGATCCGAATAAGAATTTAATTCAAATTCCAGATACTCAGAAAATTTAGATATTTGGATTTAATACCCATTCTTAGGAATTACTAGTAGTTATACTCTAATTCTACCTTCGATTACTTATAATTAGGGTACGGATTTATATGTAATAAAAATACAGAAATATGTACATATGTATGTAAGAATAATTTATAAAATATGTGTTAAAACATCCAAATATGTAGGAAAAAAATTTAATTAATTAAAAAAAAATTATAATTATTAAATTATCAAAATGATTTGTTGTATTGAATTATTACAATATTTTTTAAATTATCAAATATTAAATGTCATCTATTAGATCTGATAATATTTTTAAAACGGCTAAATGATCGTTCCACATCAACCTATATCGGTTGATTAAAGCATTATTTCTAAAAATCCGATTTTTTTCAAACGGTAGAATAAAATTTAGAATTTTAAAATTCGAGTTTTTAATGTTAAAAAAAAACTTTTAACACAATTTTCACGAAAAAACAACGTTTTCACGACTATCAACAAAAACAACAATTAATCATAATTCTTCATCGTTAAAAACCTGTTTTTATGATTTTAGATGTGGTCTGAAATCAATTATGATGTTAAAGCAACGTGATAAGTAATTTATCAATTCGATAATAAACGTATTTTTTTTCAAAACGCAGTCACATTTCTTGTTAAAATTTTGATTTGTAAACCGTTAACATAAAGCTCATATAATACAGTTTATGTAAACAAATCGATTTGGTATAATGTTTATCTATAGCTGTGGTACAGTAATGGAATCTTGTTCCCTAGCAAATGAAAATATTACATTACTATGGGCCACGTAGTATACACTAACATACGTAACTACGCTATAGCTGTTGTGGTTGTCACGGCGCCTTGCATAGGCAATATTGCTACAGTCCTGCGTAGGAAATATATACGTGCGTCCAGTTAATTATTGTGCTAAATATATATCTTGTGGGCTTTAACTGTCAACGTCCAATGCGATTCTCATTAAACATACTGGTAAACCTTCTACCGGTTTTATACAATGCATATACACATCATAAAATTAAATTAGTGCTTCTAATTATAGTTTTCAATTTAAAAATTTAAGTTTAGTCGTGAATTTTAATTTAAAGAAAAATTTTTTCTTATGGATAAATATAGGTTAAATATTTTTAGCATAGTTTTAAATCGTAAAATAGTTGTAGAAGCTTTTTTCTTGTTTTTGCCAAAAGATTTTTTAATGCTAACAGTTTATTTTTGTTTGAATTTGAAATATCCTTTTTAAATTTAAATATGAATTATATATACTAAAGAATAAATAAAAACTGCGAAAAATAGAAATACAATAATTGTAATTTATGGTTATGTCAGAATAAAAATATTTGTGTCAAGTGAATCAATTTAAAATATATTAAATTTGGTTTTTTATCATTTCTAATGGTATATATTTTTTAAAACTATTTTATAGTAAAAGAAGATGAAAACATTAATTATTAAAAAATCTCGTTTTAAAAAATTAATCGAAAATCAAACATATTTTTCTTTTTTTTTTTTTTTAACAGTGTATTATACATTATAAATTTTACATTGTGGGATTTAAGTAATAAAAATCACTCACAATTAAATTTAATTAAAATAGACACTATATTATATAAATATGTATGTACAAATATCGATACGCGTTACAATTGCGGAGGAATTGCCGAATATATCGCGGAGTGTAATTCACGGTGTGTCGCGGATTGTACTCACGGACTGATTGAAAGAGCGTCTGACCAGCTGGTATATATATATCAGCGTCGATTGTCTAGAAAATTCTCGAAATTACCTTAACGAGATAATCATCGCATATTCTAGAACATGGGATTTCCCCTTATCCACTGACAATATTTTAAACAACTTGGACGATTCGCGGTGCGTTGTTTACGTCACCACAACATGATATATTTCTGTAAGATTTTATATTTTTAATTACTAATGTTCAACGGTTCTTAAAAGTATAATAAAAAATTCAATAAAGATAATAAATTTTTTTCATACCCACTAACTCCAAACTGAATGGCCATAACCACGTTGTCCACCGTATGATCAGGTAATTCTCCTCATAATTTTTTTTTTTACTATGTCACTTTTGGTTTCCACATTGTACATATTCCAATATTATATATTTAATTCCTCATAATTTTGTGAAAAATAAATAAATGTTAGTTATATTTTTTTGCTATGATTTGAATCCTTAAAATGAATATAATAACTCTTTATAAATTAAACAATACTTGTTAATATAGTAATTTATTAACTGAGCATTAAATTAAATTAAATTAAATTGTGTTATATAATTAAAATAAAAATATATTACGGAAACTTTTATGATGTGTTCCTATATGTTATGAAAATATATTCAAATGTTCTGCTTAATATTTTTTTTTTTTTTATTTAAGAGCATTCTTTTAACTATTTATATTTTCAATCCCTCTTTGTTTTTTAAAATATAAAATAGAAATAACAATACGAGTTGGAAGAAAAAACTCGATGACAAACAAACATGCTTTCGGTGAATAGTAATAATTTGTATGGGTTATGACAAAATTCTCTTGTGTATATTATAGCTTTTTTTTTAAAAAAATATTGTTTTTAACTAATTCTATCGTTTTTATTTTTTTCCTCTTTTGAAATTTAATTTAAATAAAATATTGTTATGTAGACAATGATTAGTTGCTTTAATTTATTATTATTTATTGTTATAAATCTAAAGCAACTTTTATGATAAAATGGGTTATTTTATGTATTTGGATTGGACTTAATCTTTATTTTAGTTTGATTAAAATATATTTAAATTTTTTAACAACTATGGATTGAAAAATAAATATAATCTGTTTTCTTCATATAATTTTAAAAAATAAATGTTTTTATTTTCTGGTATATATTCTTGATAATTTTAAATATAAGAGGTTCCTACATTAGAAATTGACAAAAATGTTTGGCCCGTATGAAATTTAAGACTAAATTAATTAATTAGATTAATTATAAAGTTAGTATTTTAAAATTGTATTTATTATTATATTAAGCACATTAATTTGTGACAAAAGTTTTGAATGTTATTGAATAATACAAAAATATTTTAATGCTGTAACATTGTTATAATGTTTGTATGTTTGTACTGGTACGACTGTTACAATTGTGTATGTTTTTTTTTTCATAAAGAAACCACAAAAAAAAAAAATAAATAAATAAAAATATAATCATTTTATTTATTATTTAGTTAAAATCAGTATTATTTAATTTGTTGTGAACTATAATACAGCAAACAAAATCAATGTACTTTATTCTGTTGGATTTTTGTTATAATATTATACATTCAATAAGACATTGATGCCAAAATATCACGGGATTGAATAGATTAGATTTCAAGTAAAGTCAAACTTATATGACTCTAAGTTGTGTTAAATTGTTTAGTATGTACATAGTGTTATATTTTGAAAAATAATGTATCTGTTGAGATATATTATGTAAGTATTACCTCCAAAAGGATCAATTATTTCCCTACATAATAGCCATGTATTGGGTATATATATTTTTATATACATAAATCTCGAGTATAAATTGAACTACTACTGTATCAGTGGCGGCTCGTGTATATGTGCACAAGTGCACGTGCACTACCCACCCAAACTCAAAAAAAATTGAAACCATAATAATACAACTAAATACCTGTAGTGTTGTTAAGATTATTTTTCAAAATATAAAAATATAAATTCAGAATATTATGAAAATAATATAGTATTTAGATGGGGTTTCCGAATGCCAAACGGGCAGGTGGTTGTACGTGACGGAACGGTATCAGTGTGTGTGTTATAATGGTACAGTAGTGCACACTATTAGTGTGCACATTTGTACAATGTAAAAATTAAAACAAGTCGAAACACGCAACGCGCGTTTTAATAGAATTTATGTGCACATTCGTTTCTGTGCACATAACCAATTAAATTGTTTTCGGTGAATTATTTTCTATGCCGCGGCGCCGTTACGCATTGGCATCGGCATTAAGATTTATTTTTACTCACATTTGTTTATTATACTCCGATTATCAGCTGATAATGTTAGTCATTATCTTAAATTCAAAGCAACAATCGTTTTTCTGTTTACTATCGACCACCGACGTTAACGTATATTATTATTCGTGTAACTAACAAACAGCAATTAATATTATATATATAAATATATAGATAATTATGTTATTTGTACCTATACCTATGATAAAATTAATATTTATTTTTTTACCCACCTACATATCTTAAACATTATTTGTGCACCACCTTATGTGAATCTCACGAGCTGCCACTGTACTGTATTGAATGTTTTCAACTTATTCAAAAAAAAAAAAAAAAAAATTGTTCTGGTTATTATAATATTTTATTTTTTTTCTTATTATATTCAACTCAATAGTTGGTATTGTAGTCGAACACGTTTTCTTTACTTTTTCCTGTTTCCAGATAACATTTTTAGTTTCATGCAGCTGCAATGAAGATCATTTTCTCGACAAATGAAGTTCTCGAACGTTCTTGGTATTTTTCCCTTCTATTATTCTATAATCAGTTCATTTTCGTGTCTCAATATGTGGCATATCATCTTTGATGATATTTAATACATTTTTGCGTTCATTTATTTCATTATATTTGTTTTCAATGGTGCAATGTTCTATCCAACTCATTCGTAGCTTCTTACTTCCTTACTCAACACTATATTTCAACGCTTTCAATGATTCTTTGTTCTTCCTTATTTAATGTTCAGGTTTTCTAGTCGTATAACACATTCCATACGTATCATTTTACGAAGGATTTCCTCAGCCTAATACTCATATTATTGGAACATTATTTCTTTTTTCTTATTCATGAAAACTGAATTTGTCTATGTAATTCTGGATCTTATCTTCATGATGCATATGCCGTTTTGGTTAACTAAGCTGTCTACAAAACTAAAACGTTCCATTTGTTGAAGCAGCCGATTTATTAATGATAATCTGAATTTTACTTGGATGTTAATTCTACAGATTCGATCTAGTTTTGACATATCAAAATTATAAAAATAAAATATATTATATAAATAATCTAACTCTACACTGAATTCCTATTTTATAGAATGTTTGAGAAATTTTTTTAAAAGTAGATGGGAAATTCGAATTATATTTTATTAAAATATATCTATTGTATATATGTTTACGTTTAGTATCGTAAAATCATACATTTTCTTAAATACAAATATAATTATGTCCATTTCGTGTTGAGTTTAATTGAAAATTATGTTTTAATATTTAAAATTATTTAAGTTGTACTTGTTTTATTCAGAATATAAATGAAAGTAATCAGCAATAAAAATATTGATTCATTAATATCTTGTATAATTAAGAATTTAAATGCGAAAACTGAAATATTTTATATTAACATGTATATATTATAAATTCGGGATTCAGAACATTTGAAACTGTTAATGAAATATTTCACAGTAGAATTACATGATTCTGAGTTGTTCAAGTTGAGATTATTTTAAAATAAAATAATTTGTTACAATTTTAAAATTACAACATGGATTATCATAAAGGCATCTAATTAATTATTAAATTTATTCTTGTTCAATTTACGAATAAATTAATGTATTGATTTAAGGAAATACTATATTTAAATGATTATGATTAAATATTATGTATTTTACTTCGACACTAATATTGATCTTAAATATTAAAAGAAACACAGTGCGCTTTTTATGCAAAAACCTGTTTTTACATAAATATACATTACAAAATCAATTAAAATGCATAGTTAATAATAACTGAGCATTAAATTAGTTTCATGGTATATTCATTGTTCGATGTAAAAATATATTTTTGTAGTATCTTTACAGAATAATGTGTTTCATTATACCTACCCAGTTTTAATTAAAAGTTTAACTTTTATGTCTATGTGAAAAATTTAGCCTATAAGACTACATTTCATGTGAATCAAAATTATGAAATCAAAATCAATTTTATACTTTTTCATTTTCAATTTATTTCATAATAATGGTACCATTTATGAGAAATTCGTAAAATCTGTTTTCACATAAAACATTATTATATGTTTTGCTGTAGTAATTTCAGCTTTTATATATTTTAATCATAGATAATTTTTATTTTAAAATGTGTCACAACTTATGAGTGAAAGTAGTATGCTCATAATTGTATTACATATAATATTCATAGTGGAAAAATATTTTATTATTTTTTATCATTTACCACTAATTTATTTACAACTATAAAATTATAAGATTTAGAAAAAATTAAAAGATGTATTATTCTCATTTAATGTAATGTAATTAATATTTGAAATTAGACTTAGATTACTTTTAAATTGGAAAATATGTTAAGGATTAATAAATATACGATACTGTATTGTAGTGCTATTTAGATCCAAATAAATATTTATTGTTTTGACTTAATTCAAATTTTTTATTTCGAAAATAATATTTAACTTCCTATATTTATTTTAATTTAAAAAAAAGAAAAAAACATTTGTCAGCATGATTACATTATTTAAGAACTTCAAAAATGTACGTCCATTGTACATTTATCATCAAAATTTGGTATGAAAAGCTGAACGTCAAAACTCAAATATTAATTTCGGTCTTAGTGTTTATTGTTATTTATTTAATATTACAATAAGATCATAATTTTATTGTAATAGTTATTAAAGAGAAAATTAAAGAGAAAATGCAAAATATTTTTGCTTAAGTAATGTAATACGGTATTGTCGTATACACCACGCAAAGGCTTGACGTATAAAAACACAAAAACGAAGTATTTGTCGGTTGTTGGCCACTCTAATTGTCAAACAAGCACATAAGAAAAAACCTTATAATTGACCCGGACGATTACCTTCTTAAGTGATAAAGAATGCAATAAGCACTGCTTAATAGAATAGTCGAAAACAGGTTTTTTTAAAAGGCTTACTTTCTCTTAGTAGCTTTAAAGTTATTTTACACTCGAAACAACTGACAAAGAATAAGATCTAACACTGGATGTTTCGAGCATGAGATAACCTTTAGCTAACAATAGTGTACTTTTCCCTCAAACTGACAAAGAATATGATCTAGCACTGGATTGAGATTTGAAATACAGTTTTAATACCATTTTTGTAAATGTACCAACTTTCTCATATACTCAAACAAGTACGTAAAATAGAAAAATTATTAAATATGAACACCTTTTATAATTATATTTAAAACCTTTTAATTAAAGATAACGAAAAATATTATTAATAAAAAAAAAATAAATAAGAATGATCACTTCACTCGTAAATCGGGCAGCGTTCCGTCCTCCACATTGATGGCAGTAGAACGAACCAATATCACGTCTTGCGGTAGACGTTTTATTCTGTTGCAGTCTATATGGTCAGCATTTCGTAAAGGTGGTGTGTATATGCATATGCGTGTATGTGCGTTTGCTGGCAATATATTCATTTTATGTTTATAATAATAATTAAATCAAATTAGGTGTTAGGTATCATCTATATTCTATGTTATAATACAACAGTATTAATAGAAATTGGGTTACCATAAAAAGGATACTTTAAAAAACATGATTGAAAAAAGAATCAAAGCACAAAATATACCAAACTAAAATACAGTTTTAATTTTTAAAAAGAATGAAATAAAAGTATAGAGTAATTTGAACAATTATTTCTTTGCAATTTTCCTTTACCTTAAATAAATATAAGCCAATATGTTTATTTTTATTTTTAAAGTGTCATTATACTTGTATATATTTTATTAGAAAATATTTACTTTGTGGACCAAAATTTAATTTTAGGAAAAGAATTACGTTTTAAGATTCTGGTATATATTGATTTAATTTATTTTCTGCTTAATAAAACAGTTTATGTATCTGAATAAAATTAAGATTTTTTTTTTTTAATAAAATAATAAAAATAAAATTAGTAAATGGTTATACTCATAAATTACATTATATATAAATATTTTATATGGAAATAATATACAATAATGCTAAAAATGTGTTAGAAAATAACCAGAATATAAAATTTGATATCAATGAAAATTTAGAAATATTAAATTCCTAAAATAACAATTACGTTAATTTAGTTTTAGAAAAAACTACAAAACTCTAAACACAATACAGTAAAGAAAAATTATTTTATTAATATTTTTAATGTACAAACCTATTTTAAAAATAATATCTTATATAAATACATTTTAGAAATTAATAAATAAGAACTAAAGGATTTATATTTCTTAACATATATGAGTTTAATATGACCTCGTTTTAAATAACTTCTCCTATTCAAATAAATTAGCTCTAGAATAAGCATTTATTTATTATTTTTAGTTTTGTAAGATTATATTTGAAATGTTTTATTATATATATATATATATATATATTTTACTATACCAATTTTATGCATATAAAAAACAATTTTATTCGCAGATATTAGGAGTTCTACATTTTAAAATAAAATAAAATTCTTATTTTATGTTTAGATTATTGGACGGAATTAAAAAAAAAAAAAAAAAAAAAAAAATTCTAGTACATTAAATTCAACTTCATGCTAATAACACTCATATTTTTAACAAAATAACCGAATTAATATAACTATTATTTTGAGTTTGCTTTTAACACATTTAAACTACCTATTTAAAAATATTCTTCACTTATACAAATAAAGAAATCTAATGTCTTCTAACAAAAAAGTAAAAATGCAAGTTCTTTTATAATAGCTTAGTATAAAAATAACAAATAAAAATAGTGTATTAAGTTAAGAATGATAGAATTTTAAAAGAAATGGTTTTGCTTAAATCTCAATAAATATTTATCTTTCATTTTAATTTGTATTTTTTTAGTATCTTAAGTATCTGGAATATATGTTGGTACATTGAACAATTTTCTAGATTAATTCGATGTATAGCACCATAATTTAATTTAAATTACTTATGTACTTTACAAGGAAAAAAAAACATTGCAACAAAAAACAATTAACGCGGGTAAAAAACTTGTAAACAATACTACTTACGCAGAAGTTAATTAAAAAATCATCCATTCGTTTAAATATTATGAGGCATTTTTGAAAATAAATATTATAGATAAATGTTTTAAAAATAGAAATTCGCAACGTCATCTCAGAAACGTTTTAATATATGTATGCTGTTTACATTGTATCAGAGACGGGTTATTTTCGAGGCAGCGTAAATATCTATGACAACTTTATTGATGGTGAAATCACATATATTTATTGCTTTGTAAAAAAAAAAAAAAACTAAAAAATTTGCATACAATTAGTATTTGTTATCTAAAATATCGGACTGACAAATCAAAACGTAAACTTACGATTCAATTTGTTTGCTCGTGGCTCAAATACATTGTTGGACATATATAATTTTCCGACCGTTCCCTTGCGCATGTTTATATATATATATATATATATATATATATATATGCATATACTACACTATTCGATTATTTATTGCTGACTCTATCAGAATAACAAATATTTTAAGTATGCGAGAAAATCGATATTTGGTGAAAATGACGCTTCGTCGAAGGAAAAAAAAACCGTTTCACATGCTTAACGGACCGCAGTCTCTTCCTACTGGATATAATATCTAAAGTATGTCGTGGTATTGTTTAATATTAAAACCAATTGGTTTTTTTATTTAAATTTTATTCTGATGTTTCTCATTCAACTGAATAAAAAAAAAAAAAAATTAGAGATCTTAATTAAGGATTTTAATTTTTTGACTAATATGTAGAGTTGTAAACGATATAAGTTTTTACGTAAACTCATTTAGAGCATATAATAGTAAAGCTATATATATATAATGAAACGTGTGATATTGGTATATAATTGTTGTAGTTGGAAAATAGGTCGGAAAAACACTTTCTGTTATGTGAGTTAAGGGCGAGAGGCGAGAAACTTAGGAAGAGTTAAAAAAAAAAAAAAAAATAACTGCACAAAGGCAAAATTGTTTTGAGAGAAAAGAGTTTTTTTTTTCTATTTTATTTTATTTAGCTTCACTAAACCACGAATAACGAAATAAAATGGTTCAATAAGAAGCACAGCTGTTAGAAGTATTCAATTTGACAATAGTCAGATGCTAAAATGGTTTTTTTCTTTTTTTAGAAACATTTTGAAAAAAAAATTATATTATTACATTCAAACACGTCACGCTTGTACAGTTGTTCTGTTGAGATATGTCTCAGCACTGTACATAAATATCTGCTCAAAACGTAATTAATTTGTAATTTTAGCTTAGTTTTATCAAAAATGGGTTTTTTCTTCAAATCCTTAAATTATTTTTATATTCAAATTTAGTACCAAATTTAGTCTTAGTAATTGCATTGTTGATCTTATGATTAATTTATAAACATTTCTGTACTAACAAGATCCAGTGGTAAATAATTCATTTGATGTTATAGTGCCAGAAAGGTATTTGTTTTATTTGAAAGTCTTGGTTTTGGGTATTACCTCGTTCGTCTTAACCATAAAGCTTTTCAATTTCACGTTGGATTACACTACTTTTTTCATTTGCCTCATTTTAATTTATATACATAATTTCACTCTTATGCTACCATCATTTGTTCTTAAACCCAATTCAATTTTTTTATTCCTTTTCTTACTCAGAAATTATAAATACATTTTAAATTGAATTATATGTGCATTTTAATTGAAAGTTACTACCTGAAAAATGTATATTACCAGATTTTAATTATAGTGAATTTTTTAAACATTAAAATTGGAAAGTACTTTTTAAATCTATTGAAGTTAGTGTTTCTAAGTTAAATAATTTTATTTTGTTAAATTTTATTTTTGGTAAAAAAAAAAAAATAATAGCTATTTTAGAGTTCCAAATGTAATGCAGTGATGCCTAGCCTTTCTTTCTCGATAGGTAACTGTAATAAAAAATGATCTTCTAGTGGGCTATAAAATATAGAAGTACGAATAATGTCAATATTAATCCAATGATACAATTTTGTTACACATAGTAGATATACAATATACAAGTATGTTTATATTAGATGTTTTTATACACTTAGGAAAATATATTTTATAATAATTTTACTTTTTTTTTTAATCTTTAGATTTAATATTTATAAAATTTAAAATAAAACGCATTTTAAATTATCAATGGATGTATAGAATATCTTCACGGGTTGGGCACTATTTATATAATGTACACTACTATTAAACATATTTTAGATTTTATTAATTTTATAGAATAAAAAATGTATAAAACTGTGCCTAAAATGTTTAAAAATAGATACAAACTAATGAATTCTGGATTACTTCAATAATGTTGACTTAATTATTTTCAAACCGTGAAACGAGCTGAATTATACAAAATAATAATTTGAAATTGACTCCTAGTTATTAAATTATTCTGACATTAAATCTAATTTATGAAATATTTACCAGCATTATTATAATATAATATTATATATTAAAAGGTAAAAACATAATATCTAAAAATAACTAAATTTTTGGATTTACTTTGTGCGCTTATTCATTGGAGCTGAAACTTTTATATTTAAATAATTTTCAAGTAAGTAAATTAAGATTAGTGGTGACTTTAGACTCATTTATAGGTTGGGCGACTTCGTACATGTATTCACATTAACATATTTTCCAAGTGTGATATAATAAATAACAACAAATTTGGAAAAAAAACGTCCAGTGGGGGCGATTGCGTCATTCACACCCCCTTGAGGATACCCCTGATTAAGAAAAAATAAGAATATATTTTATGTAATTCCTACTTATCTTAAAATTTAATGAGGATCATATGACATTTGAAACTGTTACTATTTATTAATAATTTGTATGTACATATATTGAATATTTTACGTGACAACGAAAATTATGAATCCATCGAAACTAGAATATTTTAATTTATCAGTCATATGCATGTCCAAAGGTATGTCTTAATATGTGTTTATTATACAATTATATTTATGTATAGATATTAATTTCGTTTAAAATAAGTACAGATAAATTTGTGTGAATGTACGCAAATGGTATTCGTAGTAATATATTATATGCTTATAAAATACGTGACAAATAAAGAATCGTTTGGATTTCCTTAGATTATTGTGAAATATTTCTAGTTCTATCAATGAATCAGCATTACACAACGTAGTTGGTAATTTGTAAAAATTCATTACATTTTCAATCTTCATAAATTCCCTGATTTTCACTACTTAAAATATTTGTATGCCTTTTTGAACTTATAAAATTGATTTTTGTTATATTTTATACTCACCATAGTTCCCAATATTTATACTGCTATTTATATGTTATTATTATTTTAATATATTTTTTTTTATTGGAATCATATAATTGGAATAGTAGATTTACTATCTATACTTAAATATACATACATATATATATATATATATATATATATAAGTTAATTTTTTGAACTTAAAAGATCTATACATTATATGTGTATTTTTTGAAGAAAATACTCATTAGTAGCACCTCTGAATTTGTTAATATATAATTACTTGTTTAAGTATAAATTAATTTGGTTTTTTTTTTTTGTTGTGGTTTAATGGCTTAGAAAGTCTCTTTGCCAATTTATTTTTAGTCTTCTGATGAGATTTCTAGGAATCGTTAGAGAAGAAATTAGTGAAATAAGTGGATTTTGTTATTTTTCATTACATTTACTGTAGAATTGATGAGTATGTTTTGTAAGAAAGAATAATTTTTTATAAAAAATTGTACGAAATTTGTTCGGCCATTTGTAAGCAAGTTTTTTGGCATAATTGGTTTTATACAGTTCAAGCATAGGATGATAGGTTAGGTTAGGATTAGTAATATGTTGAATTTTAAATAGATGAGATGATATGAAAAAGTCTAATACGTTAGGCTGTTTATTTGTGTGTGTTGGTTAGTAGATTGGTTCATTTGGCATACTAACTGATAAATTTTAGTTTTTGAATATAATAAAAAACATTTTCCTCTAGAGTTATTTGATCTGCAGCCCCAATTTATATGCTAGGCATTGAAATCTTGAAATCACCTCCAATAGTAAATGAGTGACTAAAAGATTATAAAAAAGCATGAAATTGATTTCGGGTGATAGATTATCCAGAAGAGCAATAAACAGATGATATTGTTACTGGGGTTTTATTTAATGTGACTAATATATTAGTAGATTGTAAAAAATGATGTTACTATTGAGGAAGAGCATTATGTTGAATATAAGTTGAAACTAATATTGCGCTGCCTGCATAGACGGTTTTATCAGGATGGTTAGTCCGATACAAAGTGTATTTGGGTAATATTTTTAGCTAGGGTTAGATGAGTTTCTATTATTTGAGCAACGTCAATTTTTTTGTATGAAGTGTACGCTGGAGTTAGCTAACATATTAGATTATACCATTATACATCAGTATTGAGAAAAGAGGTATTGGATTGGTGTTAGTTGGCATTATTTATAATAACATAGTTGATGACTGTAATCAGCAGTGATATAAGAGGAGTTATTAAATGTTTAAAATGAGTTAGGAGTTTAGTAGTGATAATAGGATAAGTTGTGAAAGTTAGAGAGTCTTTGGATACTTCTGGTTTGGGATTTTAAGTGGCGGTTGCGTATAAATATTTTTTATTTGCTAATCTAATTTCAAAGGTGCTATTAATAGTGTTACCTGATACAATTTTGGAGTTTTTTTCTGAATTTGAAATAAATTTTTGATGATGATGCTGTTATTTTCGTAGTTATTGTAGATTTTTGAATACCGTACATCCACGGTAGTTTGCTGTTTAGTTATTTCCACAGTGGATACATTTGGCTGGAAATTTGGCACTTTTTGGCAAGATTCGGAGCTGTGATTTTCATCACACTTAACACATGGTAATAAGACCATGTGTGACCATAGTCCTGACAATTAATACATTGAGAAATTTGTTTATTTATTTTTGGTGCTTCAATTTTAATTCTAGTATAATATAAAGATTTTAGAGAAAATACTATATATCTTTGTTACTTTGATTTGGTTCTAAATCAAAAAAAAAAAAACAAAGACTTAGTTTATGTAATACGTTCATGATATTTCTAGCTGAAAACCCATTTCGTTCTAATTCTTCTTTAATGTATTCAACTGGTGTAGTTGGGTATACATTTTTCATTAATACCCGATAAGGTTTATCTTCTTTGGGTTGATACGTAAAGAAATCTGCATCTTTCTCTTTTAGAAATTTTATTAAAGCTATGTACGCATTTGATGAGTAGGTATTAACTTTAATATTTTCCATTGAACTTTTACACGTAAATATTTTGAAATTTTCAACTATAGACATGATGAAAATTGGTAGTGGTATTTATGATTTTTCATTTACTTTATCTGTGATGTTTGATTATATTTTGTTTCCATTATAATTTGGTACTAATTGAGCAAAAGGATTATAAGTTACGAACTAATAAATGTTGTTTTTTTTTTTTTTGGTTTTCGGTGAAATATTTTGACTAGTTGAGTTAACGTGTCATGTTCGTTTCGAAGATTGTATTTCAGTCCATTCGATATCAAATAACGAATTGATTTCGTCTTGATCCATTTCGGTTGGAATTGTGTTTTATTTTTAAACTGTGTTTCCGTTGATTATTTTAATTGGCGATACGCGGTTTTTATTTTTATCGCTCATATTGAATGGTTGTAGTGTACACGTCTTATCGTCGACCCAATGGTTAGATAGCGGGATGTTCCAATTTTAATTGATTTGTTTGGAGTTTTAAATTTAATTTGAAAATTATTATTTCACTTTTCTTTTCCTCCTCACAATTTGTCTCAAGGCAAAAATTAATAAAATTAATAAAAATAAATAAACACGATAAGTGATGAACTACATTTTTTATAGGTACTTAAGTAAATATATATAATGGACTAAAAATGGTAAACGCATATGTTTAACATTAAATTAGGTTCGAATCAAATAGATAGCGAGATAAGTACGACCGCGTAGTAGAACGTGTAGAACGCAACTGCAATCTAAATATCAAAAATGTAATTATTTATTGAAGTGAAATTTAATTTGTTTTCTACATAATTAATTTTTCAAAACTTATGAGTAGTAAAATATATAATCTCATATATTTAAATTGTATGTGATAACTTCTTAGGTAGGAAATTATGTACAGAAAGTCCTTTAGATCGATTATCTTTTGATTAATTTCCAATTATTATTCCTGGAAAACCAAAGAAAAGAAACCTTAACAACAATGTTCATTTTTATCAGAAAAGTATTCATTTTTTATATCATGAACATTTTACAGTAATAGTGATTCAAAATAAAATTTAATGAAGTTTATGAGCAATATTGTCCGTTGTGAAAAAATCTGAACACAAAGTTTGTTTTATAAACGTTTAAAAATTGCAATACAACATGAATGATTATTTTCACGTACTTTAATATTTTTTAAAAAAAATTAAGTACTTTAAAATATTAAATTTATTTATAGAATGAATGATTTTATCGTGAAAATAAATATTTATGCTTTTAATCATTTTGTAGAATTTTAACTTTTCAAATAGTGCTTTTTGATCAATATCAATTTATGGTAAAAATCTAAAAAACACAGCATGCTAGGATGTTTTATTTTGTTATTTTATATTGTAAGGCTTTTTAACTGCTGTTGAAATCGAGTATAATAATAATTATTTTTTTTATAATAATTTGGAAATATACTCAAATTGCTTGAATATTTATTTTGTTATTGACAGTTAAATGAACGATAAAATTAATATTGAAAAAATATACATTAAGTAAACTTATCTAAAACGTACGTTTAATTACTTGACTATGAAGATCTACTTTTTTTTGGCTCTTTATTAATTTTTTGTTAGTCTAGATTTTTTTTTTTATTTCAATAAAATATTAAGACACTTGGCGAAATTGAATTTCTATCCTACAGACTATATAGAGTCGAGTGGAATTCGTTTCATCCAAAAATGACGCTGCCGGTTTCACCCAAATTTTATTATTATAAGATTCCCGTTTTGACCAGACAAATTTAGATAAATTTAAAATTAAGTTGGCATTGGATCAGACAATTATTACATTTTATCAAAAATACATTTTTATAATTCAACTTAAAACTTAGATCGTTTGATACACTTTTAAAATATTTAATAATTTTGGTTAATTTCTTAATTTTAAGTTATAAGCCTCTTTATTTTTCCAATCAACTTTTTAGTTCAAATTTAAAAATAAATTAAACTATATTTTGACAAATTAATACATATACAACATAAAAGCTCTTATATTTGATGTATGGATTGTACACATGGCAGTTTCAATTTTGCCTTTTAAATATTATAATATGTATATTCTGTGATGCCCAAATATATATTAGGTATATTAAATATTGTTAAACAAATATATTTTTATGATAAGTATAAGAGAAGAATCTGAATAGAATAAAAAATCATATGGTACAAAATTGGTTTGAAGAAACCATTCGATTGTAGTACTTAATTTATGATAAGTGTATATTTAATACTAGATATAGGCATTAGTGTACTATCATGATTTAAAATAAAATTAGATTTATAATGAACTTATATTATATTTAAGCCAATGTCAATTATAATGGTCTATGTTTATGGATCAAAAGTAAAAGGATTATGAAGGCGGTTGATGTTAAATCGTTTATAGAACATTTTGGCGAAATTTCGGACAATTGGAATGAGTAATAGGTCATTGTGTAGTGAATTATTTTTGATATCGAACAGTGATTAAGTTATTTGGCATAAGCATATAGATTGAAAAGTTTGTACATGTTTAAGAATTTGTTAAAGCCTATGGATTTACTTATATGTTTAATATGTTTGTTATTTATTTTATGTGTCATAGTTCGTAAAAAATGAAAAAAGGTATAAAAATGAATTAATTAATTGTTATTTCAATAACTATAGAGTTCGATATTTAATTATTTAATAAATTTTTAACTTAATTTCACAACAAAACATCTAGAAAATCCAGTGAGAATAAAGTTTTAAAAGAAAATCAAATTAGGTTTGTATAAAAATAATTTCTTAGTAACGAAATTCGTTTAGCAGTTTTGTTTCGTTGGCATTTATCCAAAATAAAATTTGATGATCCACCTTTATGAAAATATTACTCGAATTTCATCCTTCGAGAAATACCTAATTTTGTGACCCAGTTAATTTTAGAAATATATTGCACTTTCTTAATCAGTTTTCAAAGTACTGTTATGTGCAGACAATATAAATTTTATAAACTAACCTTAATGTAAAGGTTAGTCGTGTTTGATATTCTTAAAATTAAATTTTTCTCAACATTAAGGTCGCTAAAAATTACAGTGACCATCATTTATTTTATAATTTCATTCTATTTTTATACAAATAAAATTATTGTTTATGGTAATTCGTGTTTTTTTTATCGTATTGGGAAATATTTTACAAATCATCAATCATCTAAGTTGGCGTAATATGATTCCAATAACTATTCGTATATGTATAGCAAATACGCAGGTCGAAGAAAATTTTCAAACTATTTTCAGCATTTCCCCAATACTGTGTGGATATGGTTTTCGTTAATTTGATATACGAGTATATGTTTTACGTGACCTATATGAAAAATGGGACTTCATTCAGCTAAGGTTGTAACTATTAACGTCGATCTGATTCACATCCAAGGATATATCGACAATTTTAGTTCCCACTGAAGATTTAATTAAGCTCGTGTAACATTGTATACTGTGGTATTAAGCAATATTAATAATAATAAATTTAGGTTACAGAAAGCATAAGATACATAAAAAAAAACCTGTATATTCGTGTCTCAATAGGAAATAGATTAATACTTATTACATTTTAGAATATAAAAAATACATTGTAAAATAATCATATAACCAATACTGTCAATTAGGATGTAAGCAACAAATATGTTAAATTAGGTTAAGCGAATTGATAAATGACAAGAAACATGGGTATAAAAGGTCTTTTGTGGTGTGGCTCGACCATTACGGGAAACATTGGCGTTATTCTAAGTTTTACCTTAAGTTAAATCGTGCCTGTACGTAAGATTCGATCGGCGTATTATATCTAAAAGTATAATACGATAATCGTTTACGCTATATGCGCAGTAGTAATCTACTGTTTAGCGATTTGAACTTAAAATTACTCATGTAGTTTTCCGGAATTTTACTAGGTCTCATTTAACCACTGTGTAAAATATATAATTATGAAACTAAACCTAAGCCATACCAATATTATTTTCATATATTATGTGCTCGGAAAGAGTTTTTAGATTAACATTTTTCGTATTTAACATTATTTAACAGTATTCGTATCCGCTAAATCAAAGAGAGTCCTTTATCGTGTGGGTTAGACATGTGAGAGAGAAACTAATTAGTATATATGTACTTATTATTGATAAAATTGTACGTCCGTCTGTAGAGCGTCTGTAGAAAGACACATCGTAACGTTGAGCACGAAAACAAATTCCATTATTAATTGTATGTTCACTCTGTTCCTGTTATCTTCCTGTTATCTTTCCTATTATTATTCTAATAAATCTTAAAGATAAGAAAAGAATCTGTTTACTTTGGATTCTAAGTGAAGACGAGATCTATTGTGTTCACGATACTAATTTTATTTACACATGATTCATTTTTGTGTATTATAGAATTGCAAATTCGCATAGGGTATTTATTTTTTTTGTAATTTTTTTTAATTTGTAATTTTTATGATATGATGAAAAAGTAAACAATACGAGGAAATTAAGTTATCGAGTTTATCTAGTATAAGAAAGTACAATATTTGGATTAGCGTATAATATTTTTACAAAAAAGAAATAATAAAAAATTTGGTAAAAATTGCATACAAACATATCAAAGTTTTATATAACATTTAAATTAATGTTATAGTATAAAATAAAGTATGAACTACTTTTGGATTAATATATTGATAATTTTTCACTGTTCCAAGATATACATAAAATACGTCTAGCATTTTTAAGTACAAATATTTAACATATTTGACCATTACATGGAACTTTCTAGATTTTTATTTTGTTTTTCATAATTTTTTAAATGTTCTTAAATTTTTATTAATTTTAGAGTATTTATATTTTTTATTGTTGTTTGAAAATTAAAAAATTAAAATGTATAACAAAAAATACAAACCAATACATAAAAACGATTAAATATCCGATAATTTTAGTCCTAACTTTCATTTACATGTGCACATGACATCAATCATACTGTTTGACAGTCTTTTTGACATATTTCAACCTTAAGAAAAATAAAATGATATTTTAACAAAGATGTTAAAAGGAATTTAGTAATAATGGATGTGATAAAAATCCTGCAAAGCTATTAGTCATAGAACGTTATTTGGGGAGGGGGGTTTAGAGACATATAAGTTATAAGTATGATATAATATTACCTTGCTTAAATAACTGCTGAACATTTTAAACGATGGTTGTGAAGTAAATTATACAACAGTTTGTTAACCCGTCATTGGTACACATTGTATACTACACGTACAATTCGTAACACGGTTGCTACACTATGAACGTTGCGCTCATATTTCGCTCTTTATACTATTATTAATTGCGTGATCAATTAATAAAATCAAATCATGCATTAAAATAAATATTTTTTTATCCTTTACTAAAAAGTACTTTGTAATTTTATGTTATATTTATAGATTATGAATTAAAATTAAAAAAACTTAAAATTTATTTCAATTTTTTTTTTTATTTATTTACAAAGTAATATAAATTATATAAAACTGAATATAAAAAAAAAAAATCAGTGATTGTTGAATTTATCATCTTAGGTCTATTTACTGTCTGAAATGTTTGCTTCATTGTTATAGCAGGATACGTATATGCTCGTGGTGTAAAAGCGTTAAGTACTCGTAGTATAGTGTTTGCGCGACGCTCACTCAATCACTACTTTCGACTTAGTCGAGCAATAACTAATCAAATATGAAAATTAGCGTTATCATTTATTTTTGTAAATATGTATAAACATGTTATTTAAAGGTATTAATAGTATCGAATTAATTCAATAATATTTCTACGAATTACACTCAAAATATTATCTGTGTGAACGTGTCGCTTACATGTGTACCAATGACGGGTTAAGTTATTTATTTATATAAAAATCATACATTCCACACATAATAAAGTTATAAAATGTAATGTTCTGGTGTATGGTTTACTTGGTTTATAATATTTTATGCGTTTATATATATATATATTAATATTACATATGACCAAATGATAATATTTTTATAATGCCTGTAATTTTTGTTTCTTTAACATTAAATTTAACTAAAGAGGATTATGACCAGGAGCGGATCTAGTGGGGGTTCAGTGGGTCAGTTGACCCACAGTTAATATTTGTTGGCTAAATTGGCCTCTTGGAAATTTTTTTCTCCTTTTAGACCTTGATTCGGACTCTTGGACAGTTGACCCACTGGAGTTACTTGAAAAATGAATGCCATGTATATTCAAAATTTTAAATTATTCAATTCATAATTTATATTTTAAATTATATCGTTTTAGTAGAAAGTTAAGTAAATCATATTTTATTCCGTATGTTTGTTGCGCTGATAAAATTAGATTATATTTATTAATCATTATCAGTGGTATCACTAATTCTAAAATGTAATATAAATATACTTATACACTTTTATGAGAATATTGTGTTTTTTTTTTACAAGGTATTCAGTTTCATCCCTAATAAATGGCTCTTGAAATGGCTTGACCCACAGTTCCCCGACTCTGAATGTGCCCCTGATTATGACTATCACACATTTTGGTCAGTTTAGTTATTTTATTCTGATGCAATGATCTTACGTGTCACATTAACGCGAATCGATAGACAAAATAGTATTTTTTTCATTTGGTTTTGATGTAAATATTTGATTTTAAATTTTGCCTGCTTCATAACACACTAATCGTATTATCATATTTTTAATTTCCTTTATGTTTATCATATAAGGTTATCCGTAAAATCATTGATAATAAAATACTATTTTTAGTAATTTATAATATAATTTTAATGTAATATGACTGAAATTAACGCTTGATCTGTATTTATATTAATTTAAATTTGTAGTTTCATTGACTGCTGAAATCCGTTGCTACATTATTTTTTACTTAATTTTTGCTTGTCCTCCTTCGCCGTGGACCTGCATATATTATATATATACTTATATTAATAGTTATTAATTAATTAAGTTGTATTCCATGTATAATAATAATTATATGTGGTGTGTCAAATGTTTTGATCAAATTATTTTGGTCGTTTTGGCTTTCTCTATTTAAATGGGTTTTATCTGACCGTTTCCTTTTACGACACAGGATTTAATTTTAGTAAAAATATTAATTAGACGATTACTCTTTAAAATAATAAAGTAATCTATATGAAGGTATCCGTACAGTATATGGTCATATTTAATTATAAATAAAAATGTAAAAGATTGATCAAATCATATATTTCATTGAGTATACAAATACAATATACCATAAATATTTTTAAACACTAACTTATTTTAACTTATGTTATACTGATTTAAAATGATAGTTTTTATTTAGAGGTCTTTTGGCGGAATTATATTTGAAATAATAAGAATTATTCTTATAAATTGTAAAAAAAAAAAAAAGAACATCAGAAAGGTTTGAAATACTTATATTAATATTTTATCAAACTTCTAAATCACTTAATTTGCACTCTGGGTATTTAATCCGAAAAGTATATAGTTTGTGATTTTCAGACGGTTCGATGGCGATTAACTTGCACATTTGGTGATTTAAAGTACCTATTCAATAGTCATCGTTTTTCCCGACGTATCGAAAAGAATATTTTGTGATTGTTCTAACACAATTGAACGCGCAAGCCAATTATTATTATCGATACCGGCCGTAGTTTCAATAAAAACGAAATTCAGAAGAGCTCGAAAACCTTTTTTTTGTCAATACAGATGCACTACCGCTGACGAACAAACGAGAGAAAAAAAAGTTTTTATTGAAATACCTCGGGGACCCAATCGATGCGTTATTGCGACAATTCTTAGCACTACGAAATAAGTTTATCGTTCACGAATAATATCAGCCATTATTCACACTGTTTTCTAGATAAAATACATATTATTCTGCATGTTCATAATTCGTTGTATAATGTTTCTCGAACAATTTTTTCTAAAAAAAAAAAAAAAACCATACAATGGATGTTCGTTATTTTCTTATCTCTTGTAAAGATTTATAAAACGTTTGGTGACATTGTTCGTGTTAAATTATTAGTCCCTAACAATATAACGAGTGCCATTATTTATTGTTTTTGTAATATATTATATATTTGTGACATTTAGTATGAGTAGTCCAAATAATTATTATCTAAATGGTTTTTTTGGAACATTTATAAAATGTTTTTTATGAATAATCTGTATTTGTTTCTGTAATAAATGATGTGTTTATAAAGACTATTACTAATTTAAAAAATTAAATTAAATTAAACAAAGTGTTTAAATAAATAAATAAATTTTTAGTCTGGAGTATTTATTTATTTATATATTTATAGTTTAGATTTTTTTAATACTATCATGGTAAATTTGTAACATTTATACATATATATATTTATAAATAATTGAATGTACTTAAAATAATAAAAAAAAAATGATAAATATTTTCGTTTTTTGGAACATAAATTATTAAGTTTTAGTTTACACAGTTGTAAAATATTAATAAACACGGTTTATTTTTTTGTCGAGATTTTCCTTATAATTAATTTTTTGCTACAAATAATAGTCTTACAAATTAACACTTTTTACTATGTATTGAAATCGTGTTAATGTAAAAATTAAAAAAAAAATAAAAATGGTATTATACAAATGATAAAAACCCTTTATAGAATTCAATGAGAATTAAAATAATCTCAATCAATAGGTATGTGCTAAGAACTGACGAAAAACGAGTATTTCGGAACATTGTAACCTGTAACCGCATTTTACAATTACAAGCATATATCAAAGCTGTCGGCACTGGTCGGAAACCGATATTATGGATCGAGTATAATAATAATATTGTATTATGTCTATGGGTATAACCCACTTAATAGCACGAAATACATATAATGAAATTTGACTGTATATTTCAACGTGAATTAAAATAACGCAATTAATTAATGACGGTCGACAAATAAGAAACAGTCTGCCTGCTTCCGGCAATACGTGGATTTACAATTAAAGTTATGTGACTTCGATCATGCAAAAATGAGACATCGACGAACACGCAACTGTGACAACCGTTAATCTATCAAACTCGAAAACCCATATACTGACTAGAGTCCGATGCACGCCGGTCCTTACAGGGGCGTATTTAGACTTCTAGAAGGGAGGGGGGGGGTGTGACTCAAATTTTTTCTTTAATTCAGACTCAAAATTTACAAGTAAAATTGTTGGTGATATGGTGATATTTAAACCAGGTGAATCCTTAATATTTATGGATCCACTTAGAATCGATGGATCGACTTTTGTGTAGTTCTTTTTTCACACCTGTCTATGTTTTGAAAGTTATTCTTGTGTTTTATTTGATTTTTCACTAAGTATAGACCCGACAAAAAGTCCAATTCAGTATTCACAGACACGCGTAATTTAATTTTTTTATAAAATGATCCACGTTAAAAGAAATTGTAATGTGTATCTTATATATAATCAATTCCTTAAATACGGATTCAGGTAAGGGGGATCACCCCTTCGCCCCCTAAAATACGCTCATACGTTCTTATACCTATGGCAAACCTATAGTACAAACGTGTTAGAAATGTTTTGGTTCTGCCTCTCACAACCGGTTCTTCGCACGATCAGTGAGGGAAGTACAGTTACTCTGCGCTCGTACGCACAGCCGTAGACCGGAAGTGACTGAACCGCCCCGTAAGTACTTTATTTATTTCTTAAATATTATATGCTTTATTTTATCGTACAACAAGTTTAAATATTTTAAGGACGTTTAGATGTCGTCAATATCGTTATGTGTCACTGTCACGTTTTCGTATGTTTTTCAAAATTCGACGCTTAACCGATACTGTTAACCTATCGTTTTACTGGTTTCGGTGTAAAAATTCAATAATATTTTTTTATGTCTCTAGTTTTGAGTCTTTGAGTGATTTAACCGTTAGGCAACTTTTACCAGAAGCTATTCGTAAACTGGTGTATAATTCGCAATCAACTAACGGTGAGTAAAAGCTTTAAACATTCGTTTAATGTCTTTTCGTTCCTTTGTTTTACAAAATGAGTGTTACGATCACACAAAATATTAATTTGACCGACGGATTGTTAATTATGGTATTGAGGAATAGACATTTTTTTTTTAAATGATCTTACTCTTATGTTATTCCGTGCACAGAAGGTAATCGAAGGTAGTTCAAGAAATCGTTTATATTTTATGATTTGGTTATTTCATGTCAAAACTAATTCAGTATATTTATCGTATAATTGTATGTTATTAATTTGCGGTACTAATCACTACCGCAGGTACACGTGTACTAATCAACAATGTCCAAGTAAATTGCCCATGAACATCGAATTATTATGTAAAGTACCTACTTTACATCACACGTCGATCCTACCTAAAATGGCAACGTCTCGATCATCACATATAACTAAATCAAAATGGTATCTGTCCTCTTATTCCAATTCTTCACAATACTAAAAAAAAAATAATTTATTCCATTCATCAAATCGTTACGTTGCAATGGCTAAGACAGACAGTGAAACCGAGGTATTCCTATCTAATACCGTATTTGGATGTGAGTAACTATCTTAAACTGAAGTGACACCTAAGCACTCTTGTATACCAGCGATTTGTGTAAAGAACATCATCGATTTCTCAATATTCAATTAGAAATTAATATTACTCACATGTATTAACAATTTTTTGTGTATGTCCACAGCATCATTCATACTAGTTCAGCCCAAAAAATGGTTACTTAACCGATACTGATACAGATTTTCACTCATTTCGTCCGTACTGCAAACACCAATATAAGGTAACTAATTACTAAAAAAAATATAAGATAGTAATTAGAAATCTTCATCATTCTACAATATTGACTGATGGCTCTAGCCGAACTAGGACATGAGTGTGGTTAATATTAAAAATAGTCATCGACTCTTACCATTGTTTCACATAGAACCGACTATTGATGAAAACACATAGAAGACTTCAAGATTGATACACCACTCTACTCTTTTAAAGTTCTTGAAGGACCACACACAAAATAATATTATTCACCACAAAGCCACACATATCAAACAAATGACCATACACATAACCACTGCAGCCAACCCTATCTAAGTGCGTTGAATACGGTGAAGATCATTTAACTGAAAAGTGCACCGAAGATCGTAATTTCACTGTTCACTATGCTTTAATACACATATAGCATCATATAATGGTTGTATAATACACAAAAAACTGATATAAATAAATAAATCAAAAATGGTAATATTTCAAACTCAACATGTTCCTACAATTCGTTACGTATCCAATACAACCTCATCAAGTCCAGTATACACCAGCATAACAGTCGTCAAAATAACATCCTATATTTCCGATTAAATTATTTTACATTCGGTTCTATATTTTATGCAGCATATATTTTATATATATGTATGTATAACATACAAATATGATATTAAATATTATAAATTTGTTAGATCATTAATTTGCTGATACATTTTATATTAAATAAACATAAAAAAAATAATTTTAAATTATCTGTATAATACTCAATTTGACAGTCATTTGATATTTGAAATGTTCAAGAAAAAATATTTGAAATTCATTGTTTCAATTTTTTTTAGAATTTTTATATCAACAAATAGAAATTTTCCATTCAAAAACTTACATTACATTGTGACGCGGACCCGTGCGGCAGCCGTTACCGAAACGGCCGTCGCCGACCGTGCCCTTATCTCTCTCATCAACTACCACTTCGTGGCACGCAACGTCGTAGCGACACCCCGTCCTCCCATCCATCACCGGTCAGGGGACGCGAGCGGTCGCTACGACGTCCGACAGGTACCACCATCTGAACCGTTCTGTTTTTCCGAAACCGTGTAACGAGACAAATCTCAACCTTTTCTTTGTTCTTTTTGTTTTGATCACTGCCACACATTGTGTAAATTTTTTTTTGTGTGTTCTTATTATTATTATTATTAATATTGTTCATCTTGACCCTTAAGATACAATTAAGTGATGTAACTTAACCCGCGTCACTTTTATAATTTTTCTTATAACGGTGACCACCGCATCCGCGACATGTGTACATCATCACCGTCACCGAGTGTACCGCGTCAATTGTCTATTATTTCTGTTATAAATAATATTAAATTTAATAAAAATGCCACCTCAATGTAGGTACTTATTGTTTCTTAATAATTAATTTTAAAACGAAAATACATACTTTAATTTGGTTTTAATAAAAAACTGTAAATAAAAAAATTATTATTAATACATTTTGTATGTTCGGTTTAATTATTCATTAAATCAGTAAAATTATTATAGCAGAGTAAGGAGGGGCCACTTTAAGATTATCGTTTGTGTGTAAATATGATAATTTTTCTTATAGATATAAGTGTAGATTGTTAAGTTAGTTATCTGTCATTCGGTGACCTGTACTGGACGAGGAAAAATATGAAACACATGTCACTTATGGCATTTTAAAATAAAATATTATTATTAATCACTAATTCCGCATTTGTCTGAACTAAATATTTACAATTTTAGTTCTGGCTAAAAATCAGATTGCTTAGTCTGTTAAATCATTTTGTTAGTTTTTTAAAATGTGGTGAAATTTAAAGTTTTTATCTTTTATAGTACTCTACTGAAACATGCTCAAAGTATAGATTTTTCAAACTACAACTGATGATAAGATAAAAATAATATTTTAAATATTCTGGAAAACTGTGTATAAATAAATTACACTTTTAGCATTATTTAAAAAAATAAAGAAATTATATAATATTTTCTTCAAAATTAACTATTGATGTTTTTGTTATACAATAATGATAGAAATTAATAAAAATATATTTGTATATTTACACTGAAATCATGATTATCATAATATTTATTGTAACATATGAGTACTAAAAATATACTATATATAAGTACTTTTGTACGAACAAATAACCATTCTTAAATAACATTATTACACTTACAGTTATTTTATATGTTTAATGTCCATATCATCATATTTAGTCCATTTATTTGTTCAAAAGAGGTATATGCTTGAAACCTAAAATTTGGGGTAATGTATATGAAATAATTTCCATTGTTTAATTTACTTAATATGCAACAAAGCATTAAATGCATATGTAAGCCTAACGCTTCTCCGTTTTTTACACAAATCGATTGATATGTTGAATATATTATTGTACGGCGGAGATATACAACTTTACCAATTTATTTATTACCATCCTAGCACGAGTAACTTAAAATCCGAACAATTGTTTAACGGTGTTGTATAATAATGGTGTTTATATTTATTTTACAATATTTTATGATTAAGTATTAAACATCATTGTGTTACTCATTTGATACCTATAAATTTTACGAGATTAACGATTTTGTGGGCTCTCACATTAGAGCTATAAATATTAATCAAGATACTTAAGAATATCTAGTGCAGAGATAGCCTGGTCAACTATATTGCAAGGATTCCACTAAGTAATTCTATCGGCTGACATTCGATATTCGTCAAGAATAAGGTCACGTAACAGTGTATAATACAGGGTATCCCAGGATGGTTAGACAAATGGAATAACATTCGTTCTGTTTATTATTTTTAATTTTTTTTTTTTTTTTGATTATTGGAACTCAAATTTGAACATTTTAAATTTTATTCTACAGTTTGGAAAAAAATTCAAAATACGAGTAGCTATTTTGTAAATATGATTTTTGGAAAAAGTATGGTTTTAAAATAATTTGCTAAAGTTTAACTATTGATTTATTATAAATTTTTAAAAATGTGAATTTCATAATTAAAATGATTGTACAGTTATCGTATATTATATCTAGATAAAAGTAATGATTACGATTATTTTTTCCAGAAAATCAAGTACATGATTTAAAATATTTTATGCATTTGAAATGTAATCAAAATATAAACAAGAAATGCTATCTACATATGTATATCATTATTATTGAAGTAGGTATTTAAGAAGGTATTATTCAATTAATATTTATAATTATAAAAAAATGTATATTATATACTTTATATTGGTTTCCTGTGATAAAAATCATGTAGAGCCGAGGTTTTCAAGATAGGGATCACAAAATATTGTTTGGGGTCCTCAAAAAAAAAAAAATAAATAAATGGTTATTCAAAAAAGAAAATATATCATTTCAAATATCAATTTGATTATTATAAATGTACAATAAAATATAAAATAAAATAGTGTGTGCCATAATCTTATCTGGCGAAAAATTATTAACTATAAGCGATTTTAGTTACCGATTTTAATTGAATTGTCATTTAATATCTGATTATATTTATACTCGTACGGTACGAGTCGTACCGTATACAAGTTGTAATTCAACAATTTTAGTCACAGATATAATATTTAATAATATTTAATATAAAAGCTAATATGGAAACTATAATTTCTAAAATTCATGCATTTTAAAACAAGAAAATTGCTATTATACAGAAGCTATGAGCCTGTGGGCTAGCGAGAAAACCTCGGTGGGCCGCTTAAATTATGAGACGGTCATGAATGTTTCGGCTATTATTTTTATATGCGATAATGAAAAATAAAACAAACATTAATATAATTAATGTATCAAATAATCAATATACTATATGTAGTATTAGTATATAGTATAAAATGTTGATTGTGATGATGGATTCCTTTCAAGGAACTTTGTGAGGTATAGTGAGGAAGTTCTCAATGTGCTCCTACTACTTTTATATACCATCCTAAACTTTCAAAATACTCTAGTATATTATAAATATAAAAAATATTTAAAAAAATGTTTAAAAAAGAACATAAGGAAAAATAAAATAAATTTTGTACAAATTATTTTACCGGAAAATTCTATACATATTGGTAAATTGTAATAAGAAATACAAGTATAAATTGACAAATTGTGAACTTTACATTGTTATAACTATTGTATAGAAGATCAAGCAAGATTAAAATTACATTTTCCACAATATTTGTAGTATTTTCATGGTTTTCTTTCCTATTTTAAGAAAAAATAAGTTTCAATTATGTCAGTTGGAAGGGTCCCAAGGTTTTTGGCCCATCCTTCTTTTATTTTTGCACATTATTAAAATATTCAATTATATTTTTATTTTTTGATTTATACTAATTTTTTAAGGACCCCTTCCCTAGACCTGATACTAATGGCAATGATGTTTTGTATAATAATCAAAGGGTAAAAAAAAAAAATTGAATTTCTAACATTAATCAAATTTTTTTTTTTACAAAATTGACAACATTCACTTAATCTAATAAATATATATCAGCATTTACTGACGAGTTGTATTATGCAGAGTACTTTTGTAAGTCTTATTATATTTTAATGATTACACAAATATAACCCAAATTGTAAAAAAAAAAAACACTCATTAAGTAACTTAAAAGAAAGTATGATGAAAGTGGTAATTAATAAACAGGGCTTGGATTTAAAAGCATTTGTGTATTATTAAAGAATATATTTGATTATCTTCTATTCATTGTCTAAAATATAAATAGACTAACTAAATGCTGTTCACATTATTCTAATAGGTAAAGTTTTTTATTATTAACTAATAATGGTTTTAATAGTATATGAGTATCATTATTATAGTGATAATAATGTAAACATTTATTTATAGTTAATTCTTCGAAAAAAGATTTTTAATGGCGATCAGCAATTTGATTTTGTTCTATTGGCACAAAAAAAATTAAACATGTAGCATTAAGCTTAAGATTTTAATGTACTCAAACAACATCAAACAAGAATCTACTTCAGATATTTTTCTTCTAAAGTGAAGTTTTATCAACATGTTTATAGTGAATAGAAAATATTTGAAGTAATTTGATTTCTTTCATTTTTAACAGCGTTTCTTTTCATGATTTTTACTTTTTCATTCAGGGTTTCCAATTTTGCTTGTACACTCAAGTCTCAGGATTTTTAATGAATTTATCAAAATTTATGGTCGCACATTTATCTATATTACTGGGAGAAGGTTTAAAACAACCGTATTGGTTCAACTGAAATGTGATTATTTGCATGTAAAAAGATTTTCCTAGAAAAAAGACATTATTGAAAATAATACATTTCATAACATTCAACTTACAAATATTGTGAAATGTTTGAAAGAAGTTAAGATATACATTCATAGATCAGTCATAGACATTTGTTATTTTTTTTTTTTTAATTGCGAAAAATGTTTTTTAAATGAAAGATTGTTTATCTAAAAATAATTTTTTTATAAATCAACATAAATATTATTATTCTTTCTTAGCTTGTCGGTCCATCAAAAAATATCACTACTACTACAAAATCTCTCAATTTCTTTTACATGCAACTAATTGGGTCCTTGGTTTTTTTAACGAAGAAAAAAAATACACAAATACACAATTATATATATTATTATATAAATTATTTTTATTTAAGTATTTGACTTCAATATTTCAACAATGAATAATTATTTTTCATAGATCAACAAATTTCAATTTTTTTTATATTTTACCATCATTAGCTTAGTAAATAAATTATTTTACAAATGTTTAAGCATTTATTAAAACCCATAATTAGAAGAATAAAATAAAATAATTAAAAAATATTCAACGTTTTTGCTAAATTAAAAAAATAAATCATGTCTTATGAAAAGTCTAGGAGTATGTGCTATGTACGAGGTACGTCCAGAAAGTAAGTTCCGTATTCTATTTTTATCGCGTTTGTGATGTTATCTTAATTATGGTCATATCCGATTATTTCATTTACTTATTTGGAACTTTTTAAAACCATTCCGTGACTAGTTCGTGTACGTACGTCACGTGGCAAGTATTTTAAAATTGATAAACAAATAGAAAATTTATAAATCATATACAATAATGTAAATATACATATTGAATTACTCATTTTACATTAAATTTCAAATGAAATATAAGTGTAAGAAATTCTGTACACTTCCATTTAATTGAAAAATCTTAAGACATAAATTATAATTATACTTTACAGAAAAATTACACTGAATCAAAAATAATAAAAAAACAAAAAAAAAAACTCTGATTCGTGAAATTGATTAGTTATGACATATTTCGAACTTGAAGTGATTTAAGAAAAAATTAATTTGTAATATTTTTTTTTAAATTATAATTTACGAATAATCTTGTATTTCATTTTCAATCAAAAAAACATAAAATTGGATACTTCATTAATCTTGATTTTTACTTGATTAACTTTAATTAACATTTTCCTAAGTTTTTAAAATGTATTTCATACTATAATATAAACCTAAATTAGTAACATTATGTCAAATCCCCGATCAATTGACTTAATGCATGGTACGGTTTTATTTTTTTAATGGATATGTTATTACAATGTATACCCATTAATAATATCGACGTTGTATAAACTGAATGTATCATTTAAATTTGAATTCAAATCCTTTGATGAAGTTCCAATACTTGAATGACATAAGTCTTGAAAATATAATTAACGGATATGATTTTAAAGTAAATGAAAATTCATTTTTTCAATGAATACAAGAAAAATATATTTAAAAAAAAAGTAATAATTATTTTAGGTCATCAATGATTTTGTTAACTCACCTCTATTCGAATTATAAAGTAAATAACTATATTTTTAATCATAATTTATTAAAAGATAAAATTCTTAAATGTATTTATGTTTGTTTTCATAAATATTAAAATTGTTTATTATTTTTAAAAAATAGTGTTATTGTACGATATATATATATATATATATATATATATATATATATACTAAAAACCTTTTGGAAATTGAGATATATGTTTTTATATTTATATTATACATGTATATTAGAGTGTTCTTTATTTATATAGGTGGAATATTTTAATTTAAAAGTTAACAATTAATTTGGGCCGAATTAATTTGTTAAGTCATATATATGTTAATAATTTAGTTAACAATTGGAAGGTTTCATTCAACCCCTACAGGTGCTGCATTAGGGTTGAAATATGACAAAAGATGTAAGATTTCATATTTTTCAAATTAATTCAGAAAGTAAAGTATTTAGCATAAACATGCCAAGATCTTAATGATATATTTTAATATTTTTTATAGAAAAATCATTCTACAAAAATTCTCGTAAGTTAATTGTTTTTTTAAGAAAAATTAGAAAGTATCAAGATATTGAATCCAATTATCGAAATTGAATTTTTTCGTTTTTTTAAGTATATACAAAATAAGGTTGTCTAATGATAAAATATTTTTATTAAATTTATAGAAAAATAAATATCTAAAATAGAGCTGAGTGTAAAAATGTCATAAAATTAATTTTGATGTAAGTTTTGGTTTTAATTATTTGAATTTCATGTAAATTTTACAAAAAAATTAATATGAATTTTTTTCCTTGAATTTGATGCATAATTAATTAATATATCCTAAACTAGTTTTTTGAACGTTTGTCTATTATTTTATGGATATTTTTTTCAATAATCATGAATGGTTTAGAAAACAAAATTACATTTTACTATTTAATTTAATTTTAAAATAGAAAATGTATTTGTGTTATACAATATATATTTGTTCTTTGTATTTTATAAATTTGTGACTGAATGCTTCAATAAACTTGACTCCTCTCTCAGCTGAGTCATTAACAATTTCTAGAGATTCCATAATTTGTTTTTCTATATTGTAGCATTCTTTTCTTGATTATTCCAATAGGTCAAATTAATAGTTAAAAACCTTGTAGACATATTAAACCTTTTTAAACTCTTGAATATTCCATTCTATTTAGAGTTTATCCAATTAATTAAAATATAGTTTTGAATAAAAATAGATATATTTTAATTTAATTGATATTTCATCAATCTTTAAATAAATAATAACAGAACTTATATTAAAGTTAATTCTATGACATGTTTACCTTAACCTTATTTTTAAATAATTTAATTCTTTATAATTTTTATAAATAATTTTTTAACCATTATCCAACCATGTGCTGCACATATTCGTATTTAAAAAACCGAAAACATTCAGTTTTGATAATTATATGCAATATTTTAATACTTTATATATTTTCTTGGAAAACAATGAACTTATGAGAATTTATGTAGAATGCTCATTTATAGAAAATATTAAAATTTATGAAAAGTTATTTCCATGTTCATACTAAATCATAAACTGACCTAATAAATAAAAAAACAAGTAATCTATTCTGTTTTGTCATATTTCAACCCTAATGTGGCACTAGAAAGGGTAGAGTTAGACCTTCCAAATGTTGCCTATATTATTTACATACATGATTTAACAAATTAGGGGGGTACTGTATTAAAAAAAAATATGAACCACCCTAATATTCTTACATATATATTGATATTATTTTATACTATAATTCAACATTCTTGCATTTAAAATGAACTTTCTTTTATATTATATATTTGTTTAACTATGAAACGTTTTGAAAACAAGTTAAAACAAGATTTCATAATTTGTATTTTTTTTATATATATTTAACTTAAATTAAAAACATTAATTAAATAATAATAATTGCTTATCTTAATGGTATCGAGGATGTCCTTTAAAAATATCCAAAAAGTACATAGAAAATTAACAACTATTACAAAATATTTTGTTTTTACTTTTGTTTTATTGAAACTGATTTCAAAATTAATGTTTAAAATAATACTTTGGACAGTCCACGTGCATAATTTATTTTATCGTACATGACAAAATTTCTACAAAATTAATTAGCAAATTTTTCCAAAGACAAATTAAAAAAAAAAAAATAAAAAAAAAAGTAACCAAATAGTCTTATTATATCTTATTATATCTTATTATATTAAACGTATATCCTAAACTTAATACTGTACTATTAATATTTTATTAAAACTGCAAGTGTTATATAAAATTACTAATTTTACCATTGTAAAAATGGATATATATTTTGGATAAACATGTATTTCACGTGTACACGTGAATTCCGTGACACGTGTTTTAAGAGCTCTAATATTTATTAGTATTTTAATTATTTATAATATACATTGTTATTCTTATGTTTTTGCGTTAATACTAGATTGTTTGCTATGAACAAAATTATTAATTGTTAGTTTAATGATCTTAAATACTATAATAGTTAATGATTTTATTTAAATATTCAAACTATTATCCTTAACAATTTCTGAACATTTTTCTTTAAAAAAAATAAACTTAAGTCATGTGTCTAATTTTACAATAAACTTTTTGACGTCGAAAAAAAAAGTTTACATTTTACTTTTCCATCATATATTTAGGTAAATGTCCAAACGGTTCACAAGAAGTTGGAATTTTTATGACATGTATCAAAACATATATAGGCGAAATAAGAATATAAATATGTAATATGTTGTATCGCTGCGATGGGGATAAAATCAGCTGGAACATGATGTGTACGCATTTTTAAGGACAAAATACGTGTATATATTTTCAAGAATATTATATTACGTCGAACAAAATAGTTTAATACAGTCCAAATATACTATATCAATTTTATAAATTCCTTTCATCAAATTAGGTTCTGTACAATTCGTTATTTAGGTTATAGTTAAATCGAGTAGTTGATGTATTACTATACTAGTATGTTACTTGAGATAATTTATGTGGTAAATAAGGTTTTACGGACGTCGGGTGTTGTGGTACTTGAAATGGTCAGATCGAAGAATATATATATATCTAAATTTGCATTTACATGACTTCAATGTTTTTTTAGGACTTAAATAATTTTAGTAAAAAAAACTACTAAATCCGCAGTGAGTTTGAGCAGAAATTACTCAATAAATACCACTATGGAGTTCAATTTTTAAATTCTAAATTTTTACTCAACTTACACATTATAAACACTAATGATTATAAGTGTTCTATTGTATTTTTTAATGAAAAACTTGTTCCATCTCACTTTTAATTAAGGGCAATGATATTTTAATTCGGGTTCATGAATAATACAATTTTGAAAATTGAATTTATTTTATTTGAATATTATTATAGATACCATACTTGAGAATACATATTAAATAATTCATTATTTATTTATTTATTTATATATATATATATATATGACGTTTCAAAATGAACGCAAGATTTAAATCTACTATAGTTAAATTGATTTTTTTTAAAAAAACATAAAAAATATATCATTATCTTCAAGAGAAGTTAAGGATTACAGCGAAAAACAATATTGGGAATATGACCCTCCCAACTCTCTCTACAGGCGATTATTCTTTCCATAAAATTGAACATCAATGGATAACACATTGCCCTATCAAGTTCATTGAGAACACAACAAAATTCTTGCATAAGTTCCAAGACATTTCGAACTTTGTTTTGGTAAACTCGTGAATTAGTGTATCCCTATAAGAAAAAATTATATAGCGTCAAGTCGCAATATAGAGATGGGTAGATTTGGCTATGCAACAAGAGTAGTATATTCGGGAACTTCTCACGCAGCAGAGGGATTGTTTCTCTTGAAGTGTAGCAAGTTGCGTCGTCTCGTTGTAACCATACAAGAATACCTACTGTGTTCAATGATTTTCTTTGGACTTATTTGGACTGAATTAACATAAAAAAGTTTGGTTTCAATTTGTCACACTTCAAGAGAAACAATCACTCTACTGTGTGAACAGTTCCTGGACAAACTAATTTCGTTGCGTGGAAAAATCTACCCATCTTGATCTTTAGACTTGACGCCGTATGATTTTTTCTTATAATGATACATTAATCCACGACTTTACCTGAACAAAGTTCGAAATGTTTTTGTAATTGTGCAAAAAATTCGTATTGTCCTTAACGAACTTTATGGGGCAATGTGTTATCCAGTGTTGGTAAATTTTATAGAAAGAATAATCGCCTGTAGGTAGGGGCGGAGTGGGAACCAATTCAAGCCGGGAAATTTTAATTTATCCAGGCTATGTATTATTTACTAATTAAATCTCCAAAAAAAATTTTCTTCCTACGCTCGAATGATACACTTCTATTTGCTTATTTCAATAGAATTATAAAAATACATATTTTAATTTCTCATCCCGCCAAATTTTTCATTGCTATAAGAATGTTATGCAAGTTAAAGTTGGTGATGATTAATCAACCCTTTTACGTGCCACAAGAGGTTTCAATATTGCTTCATAGGGTGGTTTAAGTTTTTTTTTTTTTTTTTTTTACTTAATTTAATATATATTTCATTAAGTATAAAATTGAATAGAACCTAAATTGTATATTCAAATAATGTCTATAAAAATATTATTATTAATAATATTATTATTATAAATTTAAGATTAATCTAATATTATGTTATTTATTTATATATGTATTATGTATAGTATATATTTTTGTATTATTTATATTTATAAATAGGAACTTAATGGTCAGATAATTAATCAATTGATTTAGACTATTTCATTTTAAGTAATTTATCTCATATACTGTTGGTTATTCTATTGTTAAGAATTTCAACTAATAATAATTGATTAAAAATAAAATGTATTACTTGAACGTCTTCAATAAATCATGTAACCTCGAATCGTTTACCTTATTGTCTGTAAGACGGTAAATATAGTAGGAGGTGGGCAAAAATATGTGAAGAATAATATAATATTTTTAAAATTTCGAAAAATGTTATGAAATATTTTTTTTGTTATTTTTGTGAAAAACATTAAGGAAGGGTAACCTTTGAAATGAATTTAAATATCACCTACTTGCCATGTCAATTCAGTGGTATTTAGTATACGTGAGGTAGACTTTTTCATAATTTACATACTGGGAGTAAGTGGCCACAATGTTATATAGTACCACTTATTTGTAAAAAAAAACGATTTTTTCGAGAAATTTATTGCCTTTAATCAGCTAAATTAAAAAAATCCGAATGTTGAACATATTAAAATTTTGGAGCAGAATTCACTGTTCATAATAATTATTCAAAACACACCAAAAAAATGTTGAAGATAAATTAAAAATGAAATTAACAATTCATTTGAAAGTAACTAATTTGATTGAATCATTTTCTGGCCTAAAACTGAATGATTGAATATCTTCTTAGTAAGTTACATTAGTAATTTAATATTTATTGTGAGCTAAATTATTTGAAAACCATAATGTATTTATTTTTTAAGTCTTATAAAATACCAAATTATTTGTAAATACAAATCGGATGATTACATTTTCGACTCGACCGTGAACATGGCAGGGGCATTTGCAAATTAAATGATATTCTTTCGTTGAATAATGGTTAGTAATAATTACTATTCATCTTCTTAACTATCAACAAGTGGATAAAAATAAGCCTTGAATTAAAGTAGAAATATAGCCAGATGTTGCTTGACATAAATTGATTAATTTTGGATATTGGTTGTCGATAAATTCATATTACCAATGAAGAATACTGGCTAATATAAAAACTTCTTAACATAATATTCCTCTGACGAAGCTTGGATAATTTTGAGTGTAGGTATATAATGTAAACACAAATCATAAAAATTACATATTTAATGTTGGTTTATTCGTTAATATAAAATTGAATTTGAAATGTAAGTTTGATATCATATAGATTTTGCGTTTTTTAATATGCGTATACATTATTTTGTTATTGAAAGTATTTATCAAATATTATTTTTATGAATATTGAATCGGCTTATATAAGATATTTAATATTTGATAGTTTAAGAAATATAATTTTATGTAAATATTCTCAATGAAATATTTTTATGTGCACGATAAATATACGTACTACATTATAATAATTTTTTTTCAGGAAAGAAAAAATAACAATATAACTAGTGAAAACACTATTATTAAATAATTTATACTGATTCATAAACTATCAAAATTGCATGTTTTGTTTTGGTAAACATATTATTTTTTTCATTCGCCTATTTCGCTATCTTATTAATCTCTTTTTAAAAGATAATTTTGTTTTTAATGTTTAACCTGATATCTGAGAAAACGTGATAGAACTTTTTTTTTTTACTAAGCAGTGTACACATATGTCTATACTAGTTCCACATGAAATCATTTCATTACGCGTTTTTAGTAGGGATGGGCATATCCGGATTTCATGGAGTATTCGAATTATCCTGGTTATTCAATTAATTTTGCTCTTCAATTACTCATTTTTATATTTACATAAATTTGATTTTATTGTATTGTAGTATAAATTCAACTTATCTTCAGAAAATCTTATTCAATAACCATTCCAATTTTGAAGTAAATTTTACATTTAAGTCTCCACTTAACACCAATGGCAATTGATCTCTTCCATTGGGATTAGCAAGGGATGGGGAATTCAAAACCCCGTGTTTCGCAGCAGCGGAGTGGGTCTTAGTGACCTCCTGGATTGAAATACAGAAAAAAAGCAAAAAGCCAAAAAGGTGTGGGGGCGCCCCGTTCTCTAAAGCAGAAATCTGTAGTCCCGCACCTTTGGAACGGTTCTTAGTTAGTTCAGGGTTATTAAATTTTAATCCTACTGAGTTATGGACAACTCAAAACGAGGGGGGGCTTTGGTTACCGAATGGGAGAAATTACTCTGCGGCCATGAAAATTCAGATCCCCCTGGGTGCGGAGTTTCTAATTCCAATACTCGCAAAGTTTGGCTGAGAAAAGAAAATAGTGGTGGGATAGTATACTAAACTTTACGTAGCTACGCGTAGCAGATATACGACAAGCATGCGCCATATTACCGTATCGTTTAGTCGCTTTATTCTGATCGGTCGGTCACGTGACTAAATATTTTTGACATACTCTTAGTAAAGAAGTTTTACTTCAAAAGTAAATTCATAAGTCTGGATAAGAATTTGATTCAAATCCGGATAATTCAGATATTCGGATTTCATGCCCATCCCTAGTTCTTAGCAATGACGTTGTGTTTATTCGAATAAAAAAAGGTAAATATGCGAAATTGCGTTATGTCCTTTTATATCATAGCATTTCTTGTTCACTAATTGAAAAACTACATCTATAATTATTTATTTAATACTTAAAAATAAATTTTCATAATTTAATAGTATAAAATTAATGTAAAGTTTTAATAATATATTGTAGGAATATAAAATAGCTTAAAAAATTATAAAATTATAGTTCATTCATGATCAACAACAAATTTAAAATCAAGTGTAATTGTTGAAAGTATATATACTTATAATCTTATTAATCTTATTACTATATAAACTATAGATTTTATATATTGTTATAGATAAAATAATGTCAAAAAAATAAGTTGATAAAAATGGAATTTCATTGTAATACTTAAATAGTACCTAAATTCCAAGATCATAAAATTTATAGTCAGTAAATATTAAATAAATAATTATAGATCGAGTATAAAGTGAAAACTGTCTTAGACAAAATCGCATGAGACAAATTAAATGATATGTTTTACACAACTTTCCAGTTTATCCTTTACAAAACCCACAACAGAATTTGAAGCGAGACCATAGTAAATACCCATCAGTTAAACTTATTAACCACGATTCATTTTAAACAGTTAGACCAACAAATATTTTAAAGACAATATTACAGTAAGATTTCGAATGCATAATCTGTAGTTGTCAAATGTTAACGAAAACAACTAATATGTGGAGATTAATTTTAATATTATAATTTTTTAAATCTCTACTTAATTTAATATACCATACGTGAAATGTAATATTTTTACTCAGTATTTTAATATAAGCATTAGTTTTCATTAATTGCTTATAATATATGTAGTATATTTTTCATTTTTTCGAGACTTGAAGGGTATCAAATAAAAAAAATTAGATCTTGAATTCTAGTACCATATAGTTATATACATATATATTTATCGTACAACGTCAAACAAAAAGGGAGTTTCTAGAGGAATAAAATTTTACTTGAGTTATTGACAATTAAACTATCGTAATCGTCTGAAGTCCGAATGTATAATTAATTATTGTAAAATTATGATATATTACATTGTTAGGATAAAATTATTATTAATTTTAATAGCACTATTGTCTTAAATTTGAATTCGATAATAGATACAATTCATAAAAATATAATATTATGATATTAAATATCTGATCAATTAATCAATTTTTTTGCAACCTTAAAAAAATGTTTTTAGATAGAAAAATGTTTTTATAAATAAAATAAAGTAGTAAATTTGTTATAAATACAGATATCTATGTATACGAGTGTATTGATGGATGAGAACAAAAGAATCTTTTGATTATGGTTAGCGGTTTGCTGATGTCTGGTGAATGTCACTTTAAACTTACCACGTAAGCCCCTTGAGGGATTGATGGCTACTAATGACAATTCCGGACCAATGGATACAACGCAAAGTGTATTTTCCGATGTTAGCTTTGGCAAATTACGTCACAAAACGTTGATGGTGGTAAAGATACTTTATTTATTGTCATCGGTGTGAAATATCAGTATCATGAATAGTTTGAATATATTCATTGGAAAAAGAATAATAATAATAATAAATGCAAAATAAATAAGCGTAATATTTATTTTTTTCAAACAATCATCATTCTATTTTTTTCCTGGTTTATTTGCACATTTTCAAATAGTTTGTCAGCCGTATTTGCAGGATTTTAAATTTTAATACGTGTTTATTATCAACTTTGTTGAATGTTATTATATGCATTAAAAGAGATGATTTATTACATGGTCTTTATTTCATTAAATGTTCAGGATTACGAAAAATGTCCCCCGGGGGGTGCCACGGATCTGAGGACAATAATAATATCATAATTTTAACAATACATAAAAATCATATTATATTTTTTCCTGATGTCTTTTTTTTTTCGTATTCCGTGTCCAAGTTTTTACAATAAACTTCCCGAGTACATAAATTGTGAAACTCAAATCACATTACAATCTATTGCACGAGGTTTATTGCGTGTGAGGTTTTTACGAGCGTTTTGGTTAATTTAGTATAGTATTTTACTAAATGCGCCAACCGAGGTAATATGCTAGTTCTCTATTTAAAATCCATTTTGGCATAGTTTTTTTTTTCTTTTGTCTCGAACCTTGTGCATCAATAATCCGATTGTGTAATCTAAAATATCGTGACATGAATCCTCATTTAATTACGATGAACTCTTATATTGCATCAGAGCATCAAACTTACCATTATAGTTGCTTGTTCGATAAATTATTGTTAATTTAATTAATTTTATAAGATATATTTAATGTATAATTTTGTCTCTTGTAGTTTTTAAGCTTAATGGAACTTTATTGCATTTTTTTTTTTTTATCATTCTTTTTTAACTGCAATTTTTTTATATGACGAAAATATATTAGTGTGAAATTTATTGTTGAAAAAAATTAACATATAATTTTTTTATTTTTTTTTTCTGCAAGTTTATGATAGTATATTTTGATTGATTTACGGCCATGTAATTTTGATGTACAAAATAAAAAAAGTATATCCAAAAATAATACATAAGATTTATTTAATTTCCATCAGTTATTATATAAGTTAATAATTACATTCACGTAAAATTTAAAGTATAACATATATTCTATTTTAGATTTCAGTGAAATTTATCAATTATCTTTGAATATCCTTATCTAGTATTGAAATTTATTTAAATGTTTCTAATTTTCTATTATACTTAAACGTAATTTGCTTAAGTATTTTCAAACAAAATATTAACAATATCATAAAATCATTAAAAATGTTGCTATAAGAATTTACTAGTATTTTATAAAATTACGATTAAAAAGTTTGATATACATCAATGATACCGTCGTAAGAAACATTACTGCTTAAATCAATCACTCAGTTAAGTATATCAACGATGTTTTAAATTCATTGCTCGCAATAGTTGCTAGATTGTTGCCAAAGATAAAATGTTTTATGTTAGTTGATGGTTTTGTATACAATTACAGAACTCTCTTTCTTTACTGAATTTAACTCAATTACAAACTACGTTTCATGTAAAGTACAACAACGAGCTGTGTGTACTTATGTTTCCCGGAGATATAACTTTTTTCATCAAGTCAACACGTTACCACAGTTAGCGCGTTAACAAATTAGCATACAAGTAATTTAAGTTTGTTCCACAATACGGCTTAGAATTATTTATTTGTATTTAAGTCGATAAAATTAATTTTATCATCATTTATCTGCAATAATAAACATTGAAAACTATTATACTGTTCGATACTATAATATAGGTCAGTATTTTCCAAGCTTTTTGAGTATGTATTTACTGGCTACTACTAGTTACCCGTTAATATAACTTATATAGCATGCAACCAGGACCAATAGTATAGAAAGATCGTAGTATTGTAGAAAGTGCAAATGATTTTGATAAAATGAAAAATTAAAGATTCTCAAGACTCAAAGTTTTTTAAACCTTCAATTTTCAATTTTTCACTGCATTAATATACAGTAAATTATTGAAAATATCAAATAATCGAATAAATCGCTAAATAATTTTTTAAAATTCCATTTCTTTAAAATAATAAAATAATCTAGTTTTATCAGTTTATATCATTTGTGTCTGTATTATGAAATGTTCAGACATAAAATCTTATTTAGTATATAGCATCCTAACTACCAATAATGCTCTTGGGTAGAGATCGGCAATCTTTTTGTAAGAAGGAGCCATTTTTTTTTCATTTACAAAACCATGATGCCAGAGAACCACACAGTTTAACGGACGACCTTTTTTAGTCGTAAGTATAATAACTATATTATAAAAACCGTATTAAAAAACTTACCATAATACAAAAATCGACAAATATATTTTAATAAGCTATTTTATTAGGAATTGATATTCTAAAAATATAAAATTCGTTTTAAATTTAGAAAATATAGAGAAACTTTATTTCATTGATATTTAACAAATGCTGCCCATTTATGGTTCACAGCTAAAACTCATTTTTTCCTCTCCAGATTTTCAACATATATTTTCAAAATCATTTTTACCAAAAACGAACATCAATAAACCCATAATATTATCACTATATAAATAAAGTAAAATATATATTTAATACATTATACCTGTAATTAAAAAATACTGTACAATCAAATTTTAATTTATATTTTATGGGTCTCGAAATGTATGCATTATTCTAAAGAGCCGCAGATTGACTCCAGCTTTAGGGCAACACCATATGATATGGTCACGTATGGTCACCGTGTGGTCACGTTAGTCATCCGTCATACGTATACACTCGTGTAATGTTATAAATTAAATTATTTCCCTATCGAATTAATTTCACTACGATTGAAATAATTACAAATCTCACGACACAAGAATATTTATTTAATTAATGTGACGTCTTTAAGTTTTTTTTTTTTTGTATGAACAAATATTAGTTATAGTAAAGTGACACTTTTATAAATTGGTACAGAGTGGCTAAATGTCTAGTACCGGTGTAACAGGCAAATTATACCCCCGGAAAATATTACCGGGGGAAGGGGTAACATTTTCCTTGGCATATTTTACCCCCGGTACAATTATCCTAGGTTATCGTTACCCATGGTAAGATTATACTAGGTTAATTATACTTCTTCAGGGGGAAAAATTATCCTAGGAAAGTTGTACCTCCCGGTAAGAATTATTAGGAATATTGTACCGTGAAGAAGGTATGATTTTCCACGGATATTTTTACCCCCTCATCCCGGTACAATATTCATAGAACTTAACTACGTTCTAAAAACACAGCACAGATAAAATTATTTTTTTCAAGCGGTCTGCTTTTGATTTAAAGACATTGGTGTAAGTTTAAATGTTATTTTATTAATTGACGAAATCATAGTATTTTTGGAAATGATTTGTAAGGCGTTATCGACTCTGAACTTTTTTAGATGTTTATTCCGCCAGCAACCGGAAAATCATAAAATATAGAAAATTAGCAAAATTGTGGTCCTGAAATCTAAAATTACATATGATTTATTAATAAAATTATTTTAAGTAGATAACAGGATGGAGAAAAAAAAATTATTAATAAAATAACGTTTATGCAGTGTTTTTAGAACGTAGTTAAGTCCTTGGAATATTGTAAAAATATTTAAAAATATCCTAGGAAAATCATACCTTCTTCACGGTACAATATTCCTAATAATTCTTACCGGGAGGTACAACTTTCCTAGGATAATTTTTCCCCCTGAAGAAGTATAATTAACCTAGTATAATCTTACCATGGGTAACGATAACCTAGGATAATTGTACTGGGGTTAAAATATGCCTAGAAAAATGCTACCCCTTCCCGAAATCATACCCCTTCGAGGTACAATATTCTTAGTAAATTTTTACCAGAAGGTAAGATTATCCTAGGATATTCTTACCGAGGAATAACGATAACCTAGGATAAATGTACCGGGAGTAAAATATTCCTAGGAAAATCTTACCCCTCTCCTCCGGTAATATTTTCCATGGGTATGATTTGACTGCGACACCGGCACTGCATACAACCATCCTTTCTGCTTTCAACGTGTTCTTATTTTTGGTCATGTATTGAAAATGAAATATCAAAAATAGAATCTTCACTAAAATAATTAATCTAGAGCATCCCTCCCTTACACGTTAAAAAGGAATGTATCGATAGTACAAAATAAATAAATACTAGGTTATATCAATGCTGAAACATTTTCATAAGTCAGAAATTCTCTATTTTCTAGAATTTCTGACATCAGAATAATGTACATAACAATTGATTTGAACATAACTTTATTTTGGTTCTTTTATATTAAACTTATTGATATTGAAAAGAAAGTAAAATAGTTTATGAAATGAAGAACATAGTGAAATGAGCAACCATAAATGTTTAACGACGAATTTGGAAGAATAAAATACTTGTAGTGTAAAAACATAACTCGAAACCAAAGCATGTGCAACTATACCAAAAAATAACAAGAGTGGAGCCAGATTGATGTATAAAACGATTTTTGTGGTGATAAGATATTGGGATTTTGAGTAAGAAAACTGATCATCACGATTGTAATATACGGATGCGTTTATCGAAAGCTTCGATGACATGATATACAAAATGTAATAAACGCGTAAATGCTTTTATAATTAAATCAAAAATAGTAATAAAATAAAACGATTACCCACGTAAATTGAAACTCGTTGTTTATTATTAATATATAAAATTGTTCAACCCGATCAATCTTTATGCCTGCAGAGTTATCCCGTTGTTGACAGCGACTGATGTGAACCATTGGTCTCCACTTTTAATCACGTTATTACATAAAATATGTTTTATGTACAACTTACAATGAATGTAAAATCTTTGAACGGTGGGTAATGCAATTGGTTATAATTTATGGATGACTGATATTTATTTCTAAGTTGTTAATGAGACTAATACAAAAACACCAAATCATACGCAGCGAAAAAAATTTACAAATTTTATATATATTCATTTCTTATTATTATATATTTTTAATTTTCTTTTTATTAATTCAAATTTTCAGTTTTAACTTGTTTTACTGTCATATTATTCGAATTTGAATTTGAAAATTATAATCTAATACTACCATATTCCATGCATATTTTTATTTGTTTTGAATTATTTTTGAACTCATGTTATTACAGCTATCTACTATGCATAATACGTTTTATATTATTGGTATTTACTAATTGTATTTCACAATAGCCTAAAAAACCAAATTATTTATTGTCAAATATATTAATATATATTGTGTGTTTTGGTTGCGTTACCAGAAATACTGTTAAATTTATGTAATGATTTAAGGTAAATATCTAGCTGACTATTAACATTTTCTTATTAACGCATAAATATAAATGTCTTTTTTTTATACAATATGTTTTATTAAAATTGATCAGCCAAGTTTTGTTTTTAATATTAAAATAAACAAAAATGGAATTTGTTTGTCTGATTTTCAATAGTTTTATAAAAATAATGCGTACAAAAATTCCATCATGATTGGTCCATTAAAAATTGGTCAATTTTTGCATCTATCAATTTAGTAAGATTGTTACAGAAATTTTGATTTTAGTATACTACATGGAAGTAATTTTAATCAAAATGTTTCTTGATGTTTGGCCCAATAGCTTACAGCAATATCACAGGTACAACAGACACCTACTATTTCGTGCGCACACCATCTATCTCGACCAAATACGAACTTGGTTGGATACACTATACATGAATGTAGTTTAATCAGCTTGGTGTGGATCAACGCGCAAATCTGATGAGCTACGTGATGTAATAGAGTACATGTGTGTGTGTGTGTGTGTGTGTGTGTGTGTGTGTGTGTGTGTAAAACGAAAAACTAAAAATAAGGTAACTAAAATGATGCTATTTTTGCCACAAATAAAATGAATAACAAATTAAATGACTAAAATTTATTTACAAATATAAAATTTATAGTAAAAATAATAATAATAATAATATTGGGTTGTTAATTTAAATATAAATCGTACGTATATGTAATTATTTGAAATTTTAGTGCTTAATTGTAAATATATATAAAAAATAAAAATAAATGAATGATAAAATAATAAAATAAATAATTAATGGGGTAAAATGAGTGAACTACGTATATAATAATACATTGCTTTATAATAATTATATTATCATAACATACAAAATTAATACAACATATAGTGTCGTATAAATATAAACGATCTAACAGTAAGGGTAGATCCTTTGGTTCTTTAATAATAATAAAATACAAACTCACAAAATATATCGGCGTAAGATTTTTTGGTATTTTCTAGAACTCTGAAATTGTTCTGGTCAGATGTTGTCATCTAAAAAATAATTCATACACAGACATATTTGTGGTAGACATAGTAAACTAACGATTTAATAAACCATTTACATTTTTTAATGGTGCTATTTAAATTTTGAAGTTTTTAAAACAAGATGTGAGATAGTTAATTTTAAGTTTCACTAACTCAAAAAAAGTGGTATTGTTCATTTATCCTATTTTCAGTTCATAATGAATTATTTTAAGTGAATATTTATAAAAAAATTCAAAATAGTATTATATAATACTACTAAAATATTTTTACTATACAATAATAGACTAAATCTTAACTATTTGTTTTATTATAACAATGTCAAACCTTTCATTATCCATAAAATATTTGAGTACTATAATATAGAAGTTTCGTAATGATGTCATATACCAATACTATAACATTTTTTTTTCTATCTAAAATTGTAATTTTTTTTTCATTCGAGATTTATGTTTTAATTATTACCTTTTGAAATTTGAATACCTTGTATATTATATCATACAGCTGATATCGCCGGTTGTTGAACGTAAATATTACTGATAGAATAATAAATAATAATTGTGATGCATAAAAATATTAGTATGCACGATCTACCGAGCTGTTTTTAAATTTTTATATTTATCTCGGTAAAAACATTTAAAAATTTTAAAGATTATCGAGTACATATTCATTGACATATAACTACCATCATTCTTACTCGAATAAATGGAAAATAATTCAATACTTTTGAAAAGGAAAATAAATAAACCCAATATTTTTTCTAACTACGCCATAGACAAGGGTATTAGAGTTAATATTACCTACTACTTACACTACTATTTTTACCATTATAGTTATTGATTCATAAAGAATAACATGATGTATTGTGCAATTAAATACTTGGATGAATAAAATAATGCTTAACCCATAGAAAAATTTATCTCACTTCGACTACTGTACGTTAATTAAATTAAAGGCTATAGTTGAAATTTCTTATAATGATTGTTGTGCTTAAAAAATGTTGGGGTATGATATTTCGATTTTGCTTGATTTTTCTTTATTAATTTGCTTATAATATACAAAGTGTAAAGCTATGCAATTTTTATTTTTATTACATTTTCATTCATAGATATTTAAACTTACTATTTAGTTAATTTTATCGTAAACATCTTATCGTCAAGGGTACACTATAGTTTAACTAAGCCACCTATTAAATATTTTAGTCTTAATAATTTTTGAGTGTGTCCCTGCTACTGTAGGGATGCCAGATTTCAAAATAAAAAATACGGGACAAAACTATAAAAAATTAAATTAGGGTTGGGGGAATCGAAAATTGGCCGTTGGGTACCTACCATAATAGATAAGGTAATCTCTTTTCTATGCTACCATCCCAGTATATTATACGAGTAGATAACTTTTATACAGTTTATTTTGTTGAAAAATGCTTTTTTAGAAATCACATAAAAATATGGCACAAAATATTTCACAATGTAAGAAAAAATAACTAGTTAAATGAAAATAATTAAATAATTTTCAACAATTAATAATATTCATTATTCAAACTATTAATTCTTATTATTTATTTAAATAAAAATAAAAATTTTATTTTTATAACATTATTAATAAAAAGATTAGAATCGTGTAGACTTATACAACTAATTTAAAGATTAAAATGATCACAAATATTTTATTCGATAAATTATTGAGTTATAGTTAAGACTCAAGAGTTAAGGAACTTTCTTAACATTTTAGTATTAAATAACAATATGCTTAGGAAAACAATTAAAATATAATTTTAAAACTTAACAGTAGTTACCTATGCCTATATTTCAGTCTTTAAAACTTGAATATTATTAGATAAAAAAATTATAAATATTCATATGTAAAAAATTGTAAAGAAAAAGAAAAGAATATACTTATACTTTTATTAAAAAATAGAAATTTAAAAGCTGATGTACTTAATTATGATTCAGACTTTTTTTAGTTTTCTTTTATGTCACTATTATTTTATTTTTTTTTGAGATGAATGAATTTGTTTTAATAAATTTTTTAATAATGTCCAAACATAATTTGTTAACTCTTCTGCTGTTTCACCAGGCAAATCGGTAAATTCAAGAATAATTGTTTGCAAGCCACTATCTGGAGAAAAATATCTGACTAATAAAGGAATCATCTTTAGGTCTTTGTGATTTGAAGAATCAATTGAAATTGAAACAAAATTTCCATTACTTAAATTAGTTTTAAATTTTTCATTGGTATATGCATATAAAACATTGACAATGACTGCTTTAGTTTTAGTACAACTACGACTGAACTTCTGTCACACATTTTACGTATCAACTATGAAGTACAGTCCATAGATATAAAACTATGGTTATTCTGGCATAAATGAAAAGCCTACGTTTCTTCATTTGCGTATGATAATTTATCACAACCAATATTTTTTTTTTTTTTAAATAATTAGTAACTGAATTACCTTTTTCAGATTCAACAGCAAGCTTATGGCGTTTTATATTAATGTGCTGAGTTATGTCAGATTTTCCTCCATGTTCTATACTAAAAATTGCTCCACATTTGATGCATTAAATTTTGTCGATTACTCCTAGCTTCAAACATATTTTTAAAAACTCGTATTCTTTTTGTAAATTGCCATTAAAAATCTTTTAAGTTTTGGCATAGTTGCTATAATTGGAGTTTATAATAAATAAATAGTAGGCGAAGAACAGAAACGATAGGAACAAAATATTATTTTTTTTTAAATAAATATCTATCAAATTCAAATGATAAGTATTAATAACTGAAAAATAAATAAATGATAAGTGATAAGAAACGAGTATGCAGTAGTTTACAATCTTGATTTTAAATATTGACGTTAAGAACCAGATTCCAGATTGTTTACCGTACGGTAAGTGATTGGAACGCATAGACCAGACACATCGTGACGTTGCGGTTGGCAATTCTATTTTTACGGGAAATACGGGACGAGAATTTCATAATACGGGACATTTTTACGATATTTGATCTGTTACGGGGACACCGGGACGCTGCCATGAATTACGGGACATTCCCGTATAATACGGGATGTATGGCATCCCTATGCTACTGGGTCCACTACCACGATTAATTTAGATTTCTTATGGTTATTGTATATTGAATTCATCTATTATAATTGTGAAAAATCCCTATTAGTTACCCAAGGGACATTTAATACTTAAAAATGTCGGCCAATAAATTATAGCTATTGTACATTGCTAACTTTCTATGCATTATTTTGACAAATGATAAAATTTCAAATGGATGAATGATAAAATGTAATTATATTTACTATAATGGTAATCTCGACTCATGCTTGTTGAAAAGATCGTTAATTTGTACCTTTTATAAATTTGAGGTAGTTGATAGGTGTAATTTATAATAATATATTTTATAGTTACAATGAAAGTCGACAAAGTAGGTTATTATACGGTTTTAACGCGTGAACATGGTTGATCCGTTTAAACGAAGTATTTTCAGGATGTACATTTTTAACCAAATGCAAATTAAAGATAAAAACGATAGTAGTTATTTAGATTTTTAGAACATGTATAAATTACTTGGATGTGAATTGGCGTTTTATATTTTTTTTAACAAAGCAAAATTAAATTAACTTTATTATAAATTTGAGTTTCTTTGTTTCGCTATTAAAATGTATTTGGCAATTGGTTATTGATATCTTTTAATTTGCATGATATTTATAAAAATACAAATGTAATTAATAAAAACCCAACGTCATTGGTTCTTTATTAGTAATCACTATCGTATATTTAAATAATTATTAACATTTGTATTCATTTTGTTCCCCTTTTGTAAATTAACGAGGAAAGTGGTACTTAAGCTTGAAAATCGTTGCTAACGTTCGTTTACTTTACATTCAATTTCTTATAATTTAAATTTTAATTTTATTCTTAAAATACATCGTGGTATTAAATAATTAATTTGTTCCAATTAAATTGAAATAATAATAAAAAAAAAAAGTGTTTAGTACAATTCACTTAAATTCTTTGTTATTTTATGTTCATTAATGTAAATATTTATCAGTACATTTATAAGCTTCGGAAATATTTAAATGTTATTTTAAAGTGATAAGTTATACCCATTTGTGTTTAATGTTCTATTTATAAATATATTTAATTTTTATTCTTAGAATATAGTAATATTATTAATCAATCGATAAACTGATGACTAACTGGTTAATTTAAAATAGTTTTCTTATTTAAAGTTGAATATGTATGAGATAAATATCGTGAATTATGTTTTCTTGATAAATCATTACTTATTTAATACACTGATTTATTATAAGCCTTAATGTAAACGAAAAGTCTTATTCTTAGGATCTCGAGGGAGTCCTATTCTTTTCTTAATTTTAAATATATCTTTTGTCTTGAAATTATCTTGCACAAAAAATCTTTTTTGTGTTTTGGTTTCACAATCAAGCTCTTTTACTACTATTTTATAAACGTTTAATCTTTCATATCGATTTATTTTATATGGAATCGACATCGATTTCGTATTTTTAATTCTTATTATTCTTAATTATACTCATAAAATTGATAAGAACTTTTCATAATTATGTATTTATCTAACCCTCTCTTAAAATAAAGGGAAAATAATTCTATTGTTGTATGGCTACCATAGTTATATGTTTGCTACATAAATATTTTAAACTATACTATTAAACAGATACTTATGTAATAGAAGATATCAGTTTATTTTACGTTCCATATTTCATTAAGACTGTTTACAGTACTATTGTTTTATTTACATATTACCCATTTATCTTCTGTCTATGATCAAATTTGTTGGCAGGAAAACTTTTTAAGATTACAACTAATTAAGTTTAAATAATACGTGTATAAAACAAAATAAATAATTTTTAAGTTATTTAATTATTACCCAAACCGTAAAATTGGACTAAGTATTATTGTTGACCTACCTAATTTATCAATATTATTTTTGCTTTTGGTTATAATTTGATATTTATGTAAGAAATATATAACGATCAAATAACTAAATTGCAAATATTATCATTTTATTGTGCCAGTATAACCATGTACGTATATTTGATTTTATGATTTCCATATGCGTCTCTGGTTAGGTACCATGGTAACGTATCCGTCTTTTCCAACAGATAATCATATTATGTCGTGTCACTTATATATACTATGACTGCTGATCACATAGTATTTCATTTACATAGATTCAATTTTTAAACTTTGTTAAGTATTAAAAAAAATCGTATACTTGTGAATATTTTATTATAAATTTCTCAAAATTACAAACATAGTTTCAAATCGCAATACATTACGTATAACAGTATAATAAATATTATTTACGGGGCATTGTTAGCATTATACATGTTTATTTCGCATCTTAAATGTATGTACTGCAAAAATGCATTATTTTATAATTGTAGTGAGAGTATTATATGTATTAGTTGTAGGGAACTGAAAAGTAATAGTGAAGTGAGTATAATATCAAGAATAGTTATAATAATAAATGAAAAAAAATTATGATAAATTATTAAAACGTCTTTCCATAAAAATGCTGTTAAGTATTTATGTATAGTTACTTTTTACAGTAGCGATATTAAACTCTAAGTTGTTTATCATCGATCATGGTATGTAATTGAATTGAAACTGTCAGTATGCTTTTTTATAGTAATGAACAGTTACATTTAAAATTTAAAATAATAATATGTCGAAAGAAAACTTAGATGAATAATATAAAAAATGTATGTATAATTTCAATCGTATTACTGAAAGCCAAAAAAATATATTGTTTTTTCATAATACATGTAACCAGTACCTAGCCAATGATTTACAACAATATTATATATTATAAATTACATTATTATAATTTTACACTATTAAAATTCTTAAACCATTAGATAGAGTAAAATACCAACTGAAATCATTATTGTCGAGTTACTATCTTTATTGTTGATATTTGATGCTTTAAAATTATTTTTAAGTTACCGCAAAACAATAAATTTGTAAACTCTCTAATTTAAGATACTCTCTAAGAAGATACTACTCTAAGATTCTCTCTTTAAGAATACTCTCTAATTAAAGAACTTTAGCCAGAATTAGTCATCGTACATGGTCACTCTTGATGCCCTCAAGTCAATAAAGTATTGAAAGGTCTAATCAAAATTTAAAACACATGTTACGATCATGGATGGCTGATAATAAATCCAAAAAGTGGAGCTTTGGATTAAATTTTGTTAAATGATAAAATTCTTTGCCAATTATGTGATTCAAATAAATAAATACAAATTCAACGAGAATGTAGACACGATAGTCAAATCATAGCTGTAAATAAAATAACTAAATGTTAGACATAAGAAATAGATTACAGTAAAAATATATTTTTACATCTTAATTTAAATTTATTTTTAACAAGGAAACAAAAAAAAAAAAAAATCGAACGACTTTGAAATTAATCGATGCGTTGTATTCGGAGTACCAAAATTTTATACAGGACCTATAGATTCGCCAAACATAAATTGTATGATCACAGTACAAAATCAAAAAGGATTGCATAAACTTGAAACAAAATTTGGTTTATTTAAAAGATGGTTCTGTATTGAATGATTAAAATAATCAACTTCTCAATGGACACTATTAAGTTGATAAAAATATTAAATATTCAGTGAGAAAAATGATAAAAAAAAATTCAGCAGAAGAAGAATTTTTCTCTTATTCGTGTAAGGCAAAAATTCCTTGCCTATCATGTAGGTATGTATATTTTGAAAATAATATGTTATGTAACAATTTATACCATAATCAATCGTCGTGCAAAAATAATTAATATATAATTTCATAATATTTCATAGGTAATATTTATAAGTCATTTATAAAATATAAAATACGTAAAATTTATAAATGTGAAAAACGAAAATATAACATAATACAATATAATTTATTGACTATTGTTATATTTTTGTTCTTAAAATAGTAATGAAAAGTATAATTTACCATTATATATAATTTATAACTAAATAACATAAACAAATTGTCCATTTTATGAAATGGGTGTATATTTTATGAAATTAATGTTCAAATACTCTATTTTCGACATAAATCGATCTGAACGAATTTTACACTCTAGATATTGCGTTCATGAAATGAATGGTTTCACTATGTAAATGTGACAAATATATTATCTCAACATTTTGGTATAATTCAAACTCGTTGATATATCGAATATATAATTGTAGTATATGAACAAAACTACACATAGCACTTAAATATTTGAATATAAACATTAAGATGGTGTTCTATTAGTAAAGTTTTATTGAATAGCGTTCTTAGTAACTCTAAATTGACGTGAGGTGTATGTGAATAGGAAGTTGTTTGTGCATATAAATCATTGCATGATAGTATTTACATAATACAGCTTGTAAGATCTCTTGGGTATCGAATAAAAGCAGAAGACCCTTCGAATTCCTCTGGCATTTCGTAAATAAAGGGTTGCCAAGCATATGAAGGAAACAATCAAAACCAAGCCAAAGTTGGTTTGTGAATATAAAAAACAACCTGAAAAAACTTTGTATTGTTTTCGAGATATTAAGCTGTAGGATAACAGAAATGTACTTAAGAATAAAAAATAAAATAAAAATATTTCTAAAATAAAACCAAACAAATAACTAATACGTGATTAATAATATTGTGAAGCTAGACTTCTTATTGTTAAAATAACTTTGTCATCATACTCATTAAGGCATCCCATTTACATTTAAACTCAAACAAATTAATACTTCAATCGATATTAATTCACAAATCTTTACTCAAATCATGTGAAGTAATTTATTGCATATTAGTTATTGTACTTTTAAATAAGAACGATAAACAGTAAGCCATCCTTATTACCTCTAAATGTAGTTGTCTCACTTCTGTATTATACTAAAATCTATTCATATTAAGTTATCTTCTTTCTCTCTTTTGATTAATTGTCATAATTGTTGTACAATAGCTTAAATAAATCATATAATGTTTTCAGCAACTCATAGCGCTAAAAAAATAAAACCTATGTTATTTATTTATTTATTTTTTTTTGAGGTAGAATTAATACCTTGTATATTTACCAAAGTCATCCTTGTTGATCACCGTGGATTAAATTTTCGAATATTTTTGATTTAAAAATGTATAACTGTTTATTAATACACTGTTGTAATGGCTCACAATTTTTTTCATTTCCATTTATTAGTAAATTCAATATATAACTAACCCTTTAGTTATTGGATCACTGAACACCATCACTTTTAGATCCAATTAGTTGTACCTTACAGTTTCTTTATTAACATTATCGACATAATCTGTGTGAATGAAAAAACAGTAAAATAGCTTTATACAACTGTAATATAATAAAATATATTTATATATATATACTACTATATTATGCAGGAAATCTGAAATAATTTTTTTGATTTCAAAAAAACGAGGCGTAAAAATTTGGTTAAACGATATTTATCATAGATAAAAGGGAAGAAATCATGGTATCCCGACGGTGACTACACCTGTGACATTATTTTGTCAAAAAAAAACGTGTAATTAAATCTCTATGCAAGCCATTTATTAATAATATATCATGTTTTAAAGGTGGGTTAATGCAGTGATTTGAATGATTTGGATCCTTTAAATCATATAAATAAATTTATATTATTTTTATTCCGTTCTCAAAAATATAATTTGATTTTATGTTATTTTAATTAAAACTGATTAGCTCACTAGAAAATTCATTCGTTTATTCTCATGGTATTTTATATGTGTATATGTTAAGGTGTATGACTACATGGTAGTGAATATTGACAGTCACCGGTGTATGTTGACATTTACCGATCATTTTGGTGAATGTTATCAATTATTTCAAATATCTCTCTATGCGGACATTTACCAGTATTTGTTAACATTCACAATAGTTATTTAGTGAATGTTGACATGCCTGATAACATATAAACGTTATACGAAGTATTTAATATATATTTTTTATTCATAAAAAGATAAAGTTATGTATTTAATTGATATTAAATCTATAATTTATTCTTCTATAGGTTAAATGTGGTTAATATTTATTAGTGTATGATCATTCACAGGTTGATTTATTTATAGAATTGTTAATTTACTTTCAAATAAAATATCCCTAGAAAAAAATCCAATTTAATGACTATATCGACATGAAAAAAAATCGATTTGTTTACATTCCAAGAAGTTTTGAGAAGAAACGTTCTTTGTAAAAATCTTAGGACAGTCGTGCTAATACTTAATAACTACGAATTTAAATATGTCTTATATTCGCCTAAAAAAAAAAAAAAAAATTATTTCGTGGTTGCTTTTTTTGTAAAATTCTTTGATGGAAATTCTTAATTGATTTCTGATTGACGTTGTCATAAAAATTATTCATATTTTGAATCAAAATGGGAACCCACTATATACGAGTACATAAGACATCTCAAGTGAATAAGACAGTCTATCCGTTGGATTCTCTTTCCTCAAAATGGATGAGAATTTTGAGAAGAATGATAGGTATAAACGTATGGCATATATCTATAAATCAAAATAGAACCGATCTTAATCGGACAATGATAAGTATTTTTCAAATGGAAAATAAAATTTGGGTACATTTTGATATTTAATTCGAAAATATATAATTTTCCAAAAAATTCTGAAGTATTACAAATTTTGAATGAATGAACATGTGTTTAAGGTTATGACGGTAAGCGTGAATGACGGTAATACACTCGTGTTATTTGTAGTTAGTTTTTATCATTATCATTATTAAATAATCATTTCAACCTTCGTAAAAATATATAATGGTAATACTGCGATTTCAACCCACAGGACAAAACTGATCAGTTTTGTCTTTTATATCGATTTTTGGTACCGTAAATTTATTATTCTCAAAACGTACATAATAAAATGTTAGTAGGTAAAGCTATAAAAAGACAAAGTGCCCGCAGGAATACCGAAATTGTTTTTACGGCTAACAAAACAATAACTCAACTATTGAGTTTCAACGATAATCATCATATCACGATATTTTTCTTACTGGAGCAGCGATATCAACGTCATTCAACATAGTTGTCATTGTACCGACAGATTATGATAACTAACTTTGAACGGTTCTCACTATATGATTCTTCACAAAAAAATCATGGGAGGTCATCATAATAATATATTATCATTAAGTATAAGTATATGAGCTTTAAAAAATTTGTTAAACTAGATGTATTGTGTACTGTCACCATAACCACATTTCTTTTATCTTTAATTTTATTTTAATTATTACCCTTAGTTTACATGTAAACTTTAATCAGTAGAGGGTATTTTCAGAATATAATAATCTACGAAATAAAAGTATTACGCTACAGACTTTACCCAAATTATTTGAACAAGTTCGAATTCGTAATAGTAATTTATGTGAGAATTTATTTTTTTATTTTTGGTAAAGGTGTTCTACCAATGTTTATAATAAAATGATATTAGTCATTTACAAACAGTATTTAAGCTCGTATGTTATTAAAATATCGATAGTTTATTTGAATTTCAATTTTGTATGGTCAACAATGTTGCATAACGAACAACGTTTATTGTTCAAAATATATTTTGTTCCAAATAAATGAAAATCAGTACCTACCTTAAACGGATACAATAAGCGATATTTAAAAATATTCAAATCAAACTATCATAGCCGGCAATAGTTAAACCATTATAACAACATTTTTATCTTCACATGCTACACAGTCAGTTTAATAGAACATTAAACAGTTGTTAGTAAAAATGGTTGACATCAGGGAACATTTAATATTTAAAACAAATAAAATTCTGTCATTAAACGGTCTTGACTATATCATTTGAGATCACTTGTTTTTAAATTACATTTTTCTGCACTACCTATAACTGCAATGTTTTAGTGACACTTATAGTCCATTGAAGACTTAAACTGGATGATTTTGGTTTTTAATGTAATTTTATTGTTCAAATACGTTTTATTTTGTGAGTACAATAATACTGTGCATTTTTTTTTTTATATACAATTATAGTTTAAAACTTCTTTAAAGTAACAATACAGATTTATATTAATTTATAATATATTCATAGTATTATTGAAATGTGATACCTTTATCTTTTTATTTTATTTGTGTGGGGTAAAATTAAATAAAAATAATTTACATTTGATTTATAAATGTAAAATTATAAACATAATCCGTATAGACTGCAATATATTTTCAATTTATCTTAATATTATTATCTAAAATTATGTGTATTAAGCTTTGTGAAAGCTATAAATACATAATAACAGAAATTGGGTTAATTTTTTTTAAATATAAGTTTTGAAACTATTATGAAAGTAGTGATTGATGTAGTACTATAGAAAAGCTGTAATTAGTATGAAATATGATCAACGCAAACATGGATTTAATAATCATCATCCTATTTTATTTTATTCATAAAGTTTACATACAAATGTTCATTTTTACCAATAAAATAACATACTATGACTGAATATTTTCAAAGAAAATTTCTATTATAGAAGTAAGATAAATGTAGCGAAAACAAAGTTTTAAACTAATAAAATAAACTTGTCAATGACGACATTAAACCAATTGACTACATAACAACTTTTGTGCGTTCTTGTATAGATCGATTATTATGCATCATCAATCTCAAGGTTTTTGAAGCTATAATTATAATTTTATTATATTTTTCTGTAAAAATCATAATTTTTTTCTTTTAAAAAAGAACTGTATATTGTTTCCATTACATAAAAAAAAGCATTTGCAGAGACATAATATAGTAGTTTTTCACCTAAACATTTTTTTTACTTCTACACATTTTATTATTACTGTATATCTATAAAAATTATTCTGGTATAAAATGCATTACTAATTAAACAATTATGTCGTATAGGCGACTACCCGAACTTAATGCAAACACTTTTTAGAGTCTTTTTGGGGTAGCTTCGTACGGTTATACTGATGGATAAATGTTTATCATGTATGTTGATCAGATTGTTAAGAAGAAGAATAAAACAAAGACGGTAAGAACATACCATGAAATTGGATAGTATGGATTTTAAAATATTTATTGTCGAATTTGTATAGATATTTCATAATTAGACATCAAATATTAAGGTTAGTCATTACTTAAAAATTATAAATTATATAAAATATCATAAAAAAAAATAATAATAATAATAAATATTAAACAAACATGAGCAATGTGAATATATACGATAAAAATAATTACAATAACGATTATTATGCAAATGATGTAACTAATCGACAATAAAATCTTACATTTCGACCGACGGCGTCTCGCAATAATTTACGGACAGCAATGTTGTGTGACGAGCCGACAGCGTATGGCGTTACAACAATGATGGACGATACTCGCGTGACCGACAAACAATGATGTGACATGAACGTAACGCAGAACAATACGAACAAAGTGCATAGGACCAAATTACGTGGATCGCAAACACGAGAACAGGAGACACTGCATGAACCAGAGGAGTGTCTAGAAGGTTTCGGAAGTCCAACTCCCCCAAAATGTAAAAGAACTCGGAAAAAAAATTGTTGCTTAATATTTGTACACAATTTAAGTTTCATATTATAAACATTTGCCAGGATTATTCATATATTCATAATATGATCCATTGTGGATCTATCTAATACTATAAATTGAATTATTACCACAGTTATCATCTCGTGAAATAAATGCACTTGTGAAATACGTGATAACAAAAATATTGAACCTCTCGACCAACGGTACGAACGGCACCTCAACGAGAACCAGCAAAGACACGTGGAAATCGACACTCCATCGCACATGTGAAAAACGGCTCTATTGCTGTCAGTCATCATGAAAATGAGCACACCCTGTAAAAAACATTGCCTATGGAACGATCCCAAAAAAAATCGCAAAACGCAAGTAAAAGCTAGACAAACAGGGTGGACGCGGAAAGCGTGAATGCCGGCAGTTTAGTGACGGACAATAGCATGTGCGGTGTACGGGTGTATACTACAGATTAGCCAAAGGATCGAGATTGACGCTGTTTGTTACAATCACGTGACGTAGCGTGATGTTTGTACCGCATGTTGAAACGATGCGGTTCGAATCACACCGATTATATAGTACGTCATAATACGTATCGAACGAACGTTGATGAGATGTCTGTGGTTTGGAGTTATTAACCCTTAAAAATACATATACACGTAAAATCGGTGTAAAGGTATTCCGGGAGAAAGAAACAAAAATTCTGTGCGTGTTTTTCGAAGAAGCCCGATATTTGCTATTGTCCAGAACGAAAAAATTTAATTTTAATTCGTTTCTGTAATGAATGATTGTAACGAATTTATGTATATTTATAACTTAACACTGGGCAACGGCTTTTTCAATTAATAATTGGTGTACATAAAAATCGATAATCATAGCCTTAACAGGTTGACTGCCACGTTAATACTACGAAACTTGCTATTATCGCCGCGTAGGACCTAATAACCCTACAGTATATTTTACTGCCAGATTTTGCAGGGTCTTCAAACCCTGATTATAGTTCCAATTGATTTCCATATCTCGTAGGGTTTTTGAGAACCATCGAAATACATAATTTTATATAAAAAAATATTTTGTTGTGGCCTCCTTGGAAGTTTTTTTAAATGGTTTTGAGGTATAATGTTTCTTTGTGAAGTAAAATATAATTTTATTTTAATTAAAATTCAAAATACAAGAATTCATGAAAAATTATAGTGGCAATCACGTCAAAGTCATTGTTGTCATAAACTATAATAACGATATCAGTAATATTAACAATACGTCTTATATTAGAGCCGTTGAAAATAATAAAATATTATTTTGTACGTTATGGGAAACAAAAATATTGGATGTGCATTAGCTTATAAGCATACCGTAGCATATGATGAAACCTATATTTTTAAGATCAATATTTAACATTTTTTTAATGTATTTGATGGTAGGTTTGCAAATCGAAATTTACTTGATTTTACCATAACATCAAATCAGCGGCTTATATACTACATATAAATTGCCATGGGTCTATCATCATCAAAGTATAACAGTACATATATTTGCTCATCTCAGAGTGTATATAAAATTTACAATGTATAAGAGGTATAAGAAAAAATAACAATTTATTATTTTTATTTTATAAGCCAAGTACTATTACTTTTTTTTTTCTTGAAGGTTTTTGCAATAAAATACTATTATTACTTTATAACGTTGAATTATCGTCTTTGAAATTTTCTCGGCAAAAACGACCATTTTATTAGTTGTCAAGTTTATTTCGACCCTTGATGGTTGTATTAAAATTGTTCAGGGCCATTGGTGTGTGATATTTTCTTTCTCGAGTCTAAACGATTGTCTAACACTTGTATGTAACTTCAATGAATAATTGTATTAGTTTGAATAATATTCATCAAGTTTTGATGTATTAAACAATATAAATAAGCAGTTGATTTATTTTACAATGGAAAAGATAAAAATAGTTAATATTAGTTTTTTGTTTAGTTATTTAATTATATTATATATAATATATATATATATATATACATAAATCAATTTTTCTGAAAGTATGGGTATCGAAAAATGTTGAACAAGTCAATAAAAAAATTGAAAAATTTATGTAATAGTTATATTTATTTTCCCCGTCCCACCGTTATCCTAATATTATTTTTGAAAAGGTAGCATGATAAGGTGGTTAAATATCACGGGAGGTCGGTCAAGTAGAACCAATATTATTCATATGGTTTATATCAAAGGTTCTTAACCTGTGGTCCACGGCCCTCTAGGGGTCTACGATACTCATTTCGGGGGTCCGCGACGGCCCTAACACATAAAATACGTCAGTACGTGACATGAGTGCATTATTATAATATTTTTGATTATTATTATCGTTATTAATTTCTTTTTCATATATTTTTTACTCTAAAATATATAGATCTTATCTTCATACAATGTTCAAAAACTTATATCTTAACCATCATATTAAGTTAATAAAAATTAAATTTTAAGAATATTAAATAAAAAAAAAAAAAAAATTAAAACTAAAATAATGAAATTTAAATTAATTGAAAAATTAAGTGTAATAAAAATAATTATAAATATGTATGTTATATTATGTATACTTATATAATTTATTATATAAAATCATTATTATAGTTTTGGTTTAAATAACATGAGATGTTTTGTAAAAAAAAAATGTATTCGAAAAAAAAAATTGGTAAGGGGATCCGCAATTTACAAAAGGTTAAGAACAGCTGGTTTACATTATTGAATACGACGTTTTTGTTGTTACAGAAGTGGCCGGGACGTGACGCTCAGGACGCGCGAGATGGTGGTTGGCCGCTGGTGGAGGCGATTCGTGATGCCTGTGGCTCTGCTGGCTCTGGCGGCCGTCGTGCATGGGTGGACGCCCAGGAACGGATCGCGCATACAAATCAACAGCCGCCCGATAGACGTGTCGCAGACGCTGTTCGGCCACGGCCGCGGCCAGAGCGCCATCAAGCTGGGTGTGCTGAAGAACCGGCTGAAGGAACCGGTACAGATATCCACCACGCCGGTGGCCACGACCACCAGCACGGAGCGGTTCCGGCGGCAGCCACCCACCGTGCCGCGGATCATGGCGCGCCGGCAGCACCAGAACCTCACGGTCGGCCTGGTGCTGCCGTACAAGTCGTTTGACACACGCATCTACACCAAGGAGTTCTCGGGCGCCATACACGGGTTGCAGCGCAACTTCAAGACCAGGAAGACCAACATATTCAAAAACTACGAAATCCATCACATCATCGACATGAAGCAATTGACGCCCACGCCCACAGGTAACGGACATACTCTCGGCCCTTATAATTTCCATTCGTTTGTCAACCGATACAAAAACCATATTCTCATATTACAACCAGTTGACCGCTTTGGGTTTTTTTTTCGGTATCCTACCCCCGTGGGAGCCACGCATACCGTATTCAGTACACCCCGTTTTTGCCAATAAGTTTTCGTACACCCTATTTGATGCTCAAGGGGTCTGTTAAAAAGTGTCGGGTACATCAAATAGATTACGTGTAAATATCATTTAAACGCAAGAAAATATTTTGCGCAAACAAATAATCGGCGGGCCTAGTTCTTGTATATCAGCCGTATTCGATTTTTTGCTTTACCTCTAATGGCGAATGAACTGAGTACCAAAAATGGCACACATAATGGTTAACCTGATAATATTATACGTGGTGCTAGCCCAACAGGCAGTTTTCGCGTTTCGTGGTGCATCCGAGTTATTGAGCGTCGAAACCACATTTGGAGGGGGGGGGATAAGAAGCATTGTTCCATTAGAGTTCCAGATGTTATTTTCGGTAAGTACCATTTTACACCAACTGGTAAAATATGATTGAGAACATTATTTTTGGTAACACAATTGAAAACGCTCGAGTTTTTTTTCCAACGTTGCCAAATGTAATCGATCGATAATTTGAGGACAATAATCTGTTGATATTTATCGGACTTTTATCGAATTAGCTGGATTTTAATAGTAACTTAGATATCAGATACGAGAGAATGATGGTTGGGCTTTGTAGTCGTCGCACAAACTATTCGTCAATATATTTCTTAATTTTATAAGTTCTACATATTTTACAATTTTTTTATACATATATACACTATACAGGTATTAGATATTTTTATAAGTCCTACATATTTTTAATTTTTATATACATATTATATATTATATATTATTAGGCGCTTATTTTTAGACGATTATAATTATTAATTTATGACTTTTTTCAAGAATATTTATTGAATGTATTCTGAATTTTTCAAAAGTCAAATAAATTATATGGCAAACTATGGCAACGTTGCATATAAATTCGTTCTCAATCGTATCGTTTTTTTTTGGTTTTTGTTTTTGGACCAACGGTAAGTTTTTGTTAATTTTAATTGTTCTCAATCGTTTGGCCAAAAAGGTATAATGTTTTCAGTTGTTCGATAGCTACACTAACGTGTTTCTTTCCGTTATAATATACTTAGGACTATTTACGATCAATTTTTGACCTCTAGTCAAGTTGAAATGATAAAAATGACAATGTGTTATTGAACAAGTGTAGTATCTATAACGATCTGGAACTCAACTAGTGTAAACGTCTCGCTTTCAGGATCCGAATTTTATGCAGCCGCCTTAAAAACTACTCGACGAACATGTATATGAAAACAAATCATTACGTAGTAGTTGAAAACTATGACGGTATACGTTTACTTCACCGTGTGATAAAACGTAATTTTTCTTCGGCGATAATGTCGCGTATTGTATCAAACGAGATATCCGCCAGCGTGGTGAAAATATTTTGATTTTCGTATTCACGACCCGTGGTCGTCGGATAATAGGTTTTCAGAAAGATAAACGATAGTAGTAAGGGACGACTGCAAGTAGGAACGCCCGCCTGTTTATATGACACGTGCTCCAACTAGTCTTTAAGAATGTGTTTTTTAATCGAGAAACTTTTTCCCTTCTGTTTTTTATCTACACTGCCATCTATTTTACATATAAATGCATTACACGACCCCTGTTTCGTTTGATATCCCTACATGCGTGTATGTACGTATACGTGTATAGCATATACGTACATACACGACGATACAGATTCTTCACGTGGACCGCCTTTGATTGGATTCGCATCGAGTTGCGTACACATACATCCAACTATATCGCGTTATAGCCTGCCTTCTGATTATACCACGACCGTGCTGCCGGTACGCTAAGAAGTGTAAACTATACGCTGCACGAAACCGAAAAAGTCCACTACGATTACCACTTCACATCGTGGTAGATCTGACGGGTCTATCGTTCTCGCGTATTAAGCATACGCCGAAAATCCGTACACCAGCTCCATGGAGATTTACCGCCACTTTGAATACAAACATTTATTTCCCTTAATATTTTACGTTCACCTTTTGTACACGTTGCAGGTGTACGTTTCTACCCTTCCCTTCCACGCCACAGTATTTGTTTTAAATATTATCCTTTGGCAAACAATTGTAGACGGTTGGACAGAGCTGTCACGCGACACAAACGTAATATCTAAACGATATTACATAGGTGGTGATTTTCAAAAATTACCATCCAAACGGCATTATGCATAGTATCATAATCAGTATAACTATAAAATGTATCGATAATATAGAATAAATAGGGTTCGAAACATTATCGTTATGGTTCAACTTCTAATGTGAATTTACACGCTTGAAATACTATAGCAATCATAATCGTACAATGGGCTTTTACATATTTTCAAATTTATTATTTGCTCACTTCAGTAAATTACAAATTCAAATTGGAATTGCGTACAAAAATAATTAAATTTTACATTCTATAAACTTGTTTACGATGGGCAAAATTATATTTCAATTTATAATTCATTTTTATTTGAAATTCAATATTTGATACTTTTGCGTCTTTGTGGTGTTTTTTTTTTTTTTACTTTTTATGGCTTACCCTCAATACGATTTATAATTTTATTATTTTAGTACACACAATGTTATTTGTATTGTTCATAATCTGACAGAAACTTAATTTGTTTTTTTAATATTTGGAATTTTTTTTTATGTATTTCATTAAAAACGGTCAGGTCAATGTAGTTTTATAATGAAATTATAATAGATTGATTAATAATGAAATAAAACAATTCAAATGTATCATAATTATTATTTTTTATAGTCATGTGTTGATAAAAAAAACAAATAATTTCACCAAATACTCTTAACAAGAAATATATAGGTAATATTTTATAATATTTATTCCAGAGTTCAATATATTACACTTACTGAAAAAAAAAATAATAATGTGTATGTTTATGTGTGTTTGAGTGTACAAGAGAACAACAATTACTAAATATTCTTGCCTTTATTAAAAATATTTATTATATAAAGAGTTTTGACAAAATGGCATGGTTTCAATTGAGTTATGGTTTTGCTATGATAATATAATATACTTTACTATAAATGGTCACATAAAAATATCAATTTCACAAAACTTCCTCTATGATAGAATTGTCGAGCCATTTATACGTTTCTAGGGAATTCAACTTAAACGATATTCAGTCTTTAATAAAATGTCCCTCAGGATGTATATGATCGTTGATAAAATTAACGTTAAGATATAGTACAGTATTTGTATGCGTAGATGTAGTTGATAAAACCGTTAGATAGCAAACGGGAAGTAATCTATGTGCAGAATATTTGCCGACCCTTGATCTAAAGGATATTTACTGTCAGAAATCGCACAAAAAATTGTAACTGTAATTTGTAATTGTAAAATTGTAAGTCATTTCGTCAAACAATTGCACGAAAATGCGTTACTTTTTGTTGTAGAAAATAGTTGTTTTTACATAAATTGTACTTACATAATGATAGCTAAATGAAATAATGTGTCTTGAACAACATCACTGCATTTTAATTTAATATAATAATTTAATAACCCCACATATTTGGTTTATTGTAGAATTTCAATTAGGATTCGTTAAGGAAAATTTAAGATATAGGTTATATGCAATTTGAATGAAACTAAATAGTTGGTAATTATAACTTTTTGTTAATGTATATTAATATTTTCCATTTAAAAACGTTTAAAAATATTTCATGAAGTACTAAAACGGTTTTGAATATATTTTTTAGGCTATTCTAATCGTGTGTTAATTATTAAAATTTATGTAAATAAAATGTAAATAATTTATGTAATATATAATTTTTGAACTCAAGTCTTAATTTCAATAATTTCCTACTAATATTCTTTAGTGTTCAACTTGTAAAAGGTATCTGAAATATATACAGTAATGTATATAATATATTTTAGTTTCACATATTTTAATTTCTAAAATAGCTTTTAACGCGTTATTTAACAAATAAAAAATAGTTTTTTAAATAAACCAATTTTATTCGAATTCTTTCTAATAAAATTACAGTAGTTATTATCAAAAGATAAGTATTTTTTCAGATTTGTTTTAACAGATTAGAGCTATGGCAAATTATTAATTAAATTAAAGACTAAATATACTTACAAATAAAATAAATAATTGCAAGTTTGAATACTCGATGGCTTATAAAATTAATTTTTTAATTTTTTTTTTATTATACTTATATATTCTAATAATTTTGTTCTATAATATTTCTCTTGAAAATACTCTATCATAAGCTACTAAACGAGTTTAATGTTCATTGGTCTGTATTTTTCGATAAAACTAAGAAACAACGAAAACTCTAATGTAAAAACACCGAGAGAAATGTATAGTATATATTTTTATTTTCTTCAAAATAAAATCTTTTGTATAGGACATTAATGTGTCGTGCATTGTCTTATTCAATAAAGAATAACAAGGATTTTAAATCCATAGACAATCAAACATTAAAGACAAATCTATTTAAGTGCCTTCAGAAAATATATTATTACGTTTTAACATTACCAAAGATCATATTGATGAATTTAGAAGAAAAATAATGTATTATACAAATAATATAATACTATTTCAAATATTCATAAATAGTTTTAAAATAAAATTATAAAATTGAATCATTAATAATTCTATCAATCGTATAAATATATAAATACAATTTTTTTTAATTTTAATTTTAGTTTCCTAAAAATATACATTTATCGATTTAATATCATTCATTCAGATTAAAAATTGTATCAAAATCGTTATTGTAGTGATGAAATTACAATTTATTTTACGTATAATCACTAAAGACGATAATCTATTTTTCGGCTACTACTCGTTTATTATACACCATATTATAATTATATGTGAGTTATCCTTGGATTTTAAAAGTTTGCTTAATATAATAATATAATAATGATTTATTAACTATATATTAATATATACTTAAAAATAACAATAAATTTAGATTAGAAAAATGACATGTATTGAATCACTATGATAATATTATTACGTAGAATGTATTTTTGTTCGTCTACTAGTTATTATGAGAAATAAAAATATTATATGAAATTTGACAAGGAAAAGTTTCGTTCAAAATATATTTAATAATTACACATATATTTTGCACGACTATGCCACTGAACGAATACAACAGGACTTAATTGTATAATATACCAGAACCTGAGTGAATTGATGTATATAGTAATTTCGTTTTTAAATGAACAGAAAAAAACTTTTAAAATGGTCTTGTTTAATTTTAATATGATAACAAATCAAAAAGTATTAAATATGTGAAAGATTTATATTTTTCACTGGTTAAATATATCGAAAACACACTTATACCAAATCACTTTCTATCAAATGAATTGTACAGTTATTATAACGAAAACTCGTTCTATAAAATATAAATTCTTATATAATAAAGAATAAATTAGAAACTTACAGATATTAATTTATTTTTTCTAAAACAACCTGATGTAATTTTACTATCGAAATAATTTTATATTTAAAAAAAATAATACCGAATATGGGCAGTAGCTTCCACAACCAAAATAAACAAAATACAAATTCTCTGAAATACATTTTTGAGAGTATGCTTAAAAGTTCAATGGTTCATGAAGAATAGACAAATACACAATTATTGAGGAATTCCTTGCCTTCAAGACTGAATATAAACCCAGTTTTAAAATATCCACGCCAATATTAAAACCTCTAATGGAGCACTATTCTAAAATCTGGGAACTAAAACCAGAAGTCAATGCTTAAAACCACAATTGCCACAAAACCTATTACTATCTGATATTAGCTCAGACGAAGAACAAATATAATAGATAATTCTTATGACCACTAAAAATATCTTATACCTATATTATATAAAAACTTTATATTTTAATTATTTATTAAATTTGTAATAGCATTCATATATGTTGACATACTAGTATTTTAAGTTGAATAAATAAAAATAAAAAAATAAAATAATTTGGATATCGAACAAAAAAAAAAAAAACATATAAGTTATAATGTTAAAAATTGTAAACAATGAAAACAATTTTACTAATGGGCTCTGTATTAAAGTGCATAACGTTGCTACTTTCAATAATAATAAGAATTAAAGAACAATAGAAAACAGTATAACTTATTTCAATGTATTCTTACAACCATAAATGTGGGGAGTATATTCGAAAAAAAGAGCACAATATGTTATAATTACCATATTGTCTCATAATGGTGTATAGAAATATAAGAAAACCTGCCATAAAAAGTTCAAACCATCATAATAACAAAGAAAAAAAAATGTATAGTAAAAGACAAAAAAAAAAAAAATGTGAAATATAGATCAAACATTATACCTGAAATAAGCTACTGTAAAAATTAATTAAATAAAAATTAAATGATGAACATCTCAGGAAAAAGTTATTTAAACAGGTAATATTCAGTTGTTTGAATAATATTCATATGTACGTCAATATAAAACAGAAAGTTATTCACTATTATTTATATGTCAAATAAATAAATAATAAAACTTTAGAAGAAAAAGAAAGTTTTATGAACTATATTAAAAAACCAACAAAGCAAAAGGAAGCAAGACGAACGTTTGACTTTTATGTATAATGCAATATAATATAATACTCTACCACATACAAAACTACATAAATACTATAATTTTGAGGAGGTTTTAATATAAATCACCTATTTGCAATAAATTACTTGAACCATTTAAACCAGATCCACACAATATGATCTGTGAGACAATCATTTTGCCCAAAAGCAATTAAAACACAAAATTAATGATGGTATAAGTTCTAAATTTTACAGATAAAGTTACATATTACTATGGGTAAATGGACATGTATTAATATGAAACTGACTAAGAGAAATGTTAATACAGCTCAAATGAACTTGTGTGGTGTTAAATTATAATAAACAATACTATAATTTGAAGCCCATGGGAAAAATGATAAACATTATCATTTCGAATGTATTCAAATCAATTGTAAATACTTACTTTAATTATATTTTGACCAAAGAAATGTATTAAACATTTTAATAGCTTGGTCGAAGACCTGATTTACCTAAAACTAAAATAAGTACTTAAAATTGAGAGAACAAAATAATTATAGTTAATATAATAATAAAAATGGGCACAAATATAATCTAAATAATTGTACATTATGATAATGCTTGAACTTTGTGAATATATGATAAACACTATTGAGAAATTTAATTTATTTCAAAATAATTATGTATACTATAAACCTGCATGTTAAAGTAGTTTAATTAATATACATATATTTTTTTCTTGTGATCAACCCTAAGGTTGGTTTTGCAGTTTGCCGAAATGTCTCCATTCAACTCTATTATCAGCTAACCTCTTCAGCTCCTTGTAGTTTGCTAGACCCACATTCCATCTTCTTTCTTTTATGGTGCTAAGTATCTTCCTAGTTTCGTTTATTTCGTTTAAAACATATTCATTAGTTCTTCTTTTTGCCCAACTTACTTGTTACATTCTTCCCCAGCACCACATCTCGAATCTTTCGAGGAATTTTTGTTCCGCTTTATTTAGTACCTATGTTTCGCATTCGTAAAGTGCGACACTCCACATATATACCTTTATCAGCCATTTCCTCATATATATACTTATGTTTTTAGAGCACAGTAGGTTTCTATTGTTCATGAATGCTGTTTTTGCTTCAGCGATCCTTGCTTTTATTTCTATAATACATTTTCCATCTTGGCTAATTATACTACCTAGATATCTAAAGCTTTCCACTTGGTCGAGATTATGGTTATCAATTTTAATTATTTATCTATGAATATTATTCTTTTTTTGACACATCATTACCTTGATTCTATTCCAATTGATTTTAAGGTGATAATTTTGGAAACACCTTACTCGTTTTTCTAACGCTCTTTAAGATGGTTTTCACTGCTTGTAACAAGAGCAACATAATTGGCGAATCTTAGAAATGTTATTAATTCTCTTCCTACTGTCACTCCAATTTTATCTCTGGTGAATGTATCTTTAATTTCATTGATAGATTGTTCTACATAAATATTGAATAATTTTGGTGACAGTGGACACCCTTATTTTACCCTCTTTCCTATTTTGGCTGTTGCAGACTTGTCTGACACTTTTATATAGCTGATGTCTCTTTGTATATATTGTATATTAACTGTCTGTTTCTCATCAATGCCTATTTCTTCTAATGTCTTAAAAAGTTCCTTCCAGAGAACTATGTCAAATGCCTTCTCCAAATCGATAAATGCGATAAATGTATCGTTGTTAAAGTCGATTTGTTTTTCAATTAATGTTCTTAGACTTAGATCACTTTTCTAGTTCCCTTGTTTCTTCTAAATCCGAATTGATCATTACTTAACTGCCTTTCAATTTTATATTCTATCCGGTTACTTATTATGTTTACGAGGATTTTAGCCGAGTGTATCATCAGACTCGTGGTTCTATATTAATTGTATTTTTCAGCCGTTGCTTTCTTGGGGGGAGTAATTAAAATTTTTTTTTTTTTTAATCTTCTGGTATTTCTCCAGTTATAATAGATGTCATTAACCAATTTAACTAATTCGTTTTGAATCTTTATACCTACATTTTGAATCAGTTCTGTTGATACATTGTCTATACCTGGGGCTTTTCTAGTTTTCATCGTCTTAAGGACTTAGTTGAATTCTTCCCTTAGGATTGGTACACCCTCATTATCTGGGTTACTTTCATTATGTAGGCTTGTTGTCTCTTAACCCTGATACAGAATCTCAAGATATTGTTTCCATCTGATAGCAATGTCTTCGTTGTCTATTAGTAGATTTCTGTTTTCGTCTCTTATTTTGATGTTAACTTTTATTTTACCACTGCCAAATTTCTTTATTATATTGAACGCTTGATCTATTTTGTTTTCTTTTAGTAAAAGCTCTACTTCATAACATCTATCTTCCAGCCATTTCTCCTTTTCTTCTTTTGCAATTCTGTTTAATTTGTTTTTAAGTTCTTTATATTTTTTTATTCTCTAGTTGTCTTTATAGTTTTTGTATTGTCTTCTTTCCTCAATATCTCTTAGAATTTTTTCATTTATTCATGGTTTTTTGGGATCTGACGTATTTCTTATAAAAGTTTTATTATCTGAATTATGTATAGTTTCTTTGATTGCTTCCCACATGGGATAATATATATATATATATATTTATACATAAATAATCCATGTCGTGTAATTTCAATGTCAGGACTTATACGTATGCTATGGACGAAATACTAAAACAACATATCTTACGTATTTTTTGTGTTAAAAATGATGTAAATTAATAATTTATGGAGTTCATACATTATCGAAGTAAAATTTTCGTGAACCAAATATCGTAAAGTAATATCTGTGGATAAAAGGTGCATAAAAAACGTTTTTAAAAATAATTTGTAAGTAATTATAATTTTTGATTAATCAATTTTTATGTAGAAAGAATAATACTGTGTTATAAGCAAAAATAATATTTTGCATAGAATGTTAAACTATTTTTAACGCTATATCCGTGTTTTTATTATCAATGACCTTTGCTAGAATTTGGTACTCATTTTCTCATTGAATGGTAAGAATAATATACAACTACAAATTCTTCAATTTATTCAGTTGTAAAAGGTTTGCCTTAATTTGATGATTGATCGCTCATCGCATAAGTATTCTCATTTATTAAAATGATTATAATAGCATGATATTAGACCTAAAATTTTCCTTTTTAATAATAATGAATGTTTGCACTTAAATATAAAATAGAATACATTTCTCTAGGTTTTCAGTGTACAAAATATTTTAATTTTAAACTATATTATATTACGCATTTATAACGTGGGTTTGATAATATACTAGTTAAATTACCCGGCGTCTCCCAAAAAAATAATTGTGACTGTTCAACACCTTTAGGGTATAACTAGCTGTGGAAGCAATGCATTTAATGTGTAAATCAATCAAAATAACATTTAAAATAAAGAGTTATCCAACACATACAACTATTGAAAAATAAAAATAAAAATCTACATCTATATTAAATTATTTTCTTCGAACCTTTACTGGTCTGTTCTGTTTATTAAAACGTAATAATAGTAAATTAAAAAAAATTATAGTAATTAACTACAAATAAAAATAAATGTATATGAAAGTTTATAGGGGCGAGTGCGTTTTCGATGAAAAACGCACCTTTCCCTTTTCGGTCGATTCACTTTTCGACCAAAATCATACTTTCCCTTATCGGCCGATTCACTTTTTGTCCAAAACAATAATTTATATAACAAATTAAAAATAATACAATAATGATATACAATGTTAGATTATGATGGGAACTACAATAATATTTTAATGACGATTCAGGATTTTACTTGCGTAGCGATGTTTTAGGTTCACATACAGAGTATAATCCCATTTTCAACAGTATCAAGGTTTGTATAAAAACTAGGTTAGGCTTAAACTATAATTTCCCTTGGAGTGAAGCTCCATCCCCCCAAAAAGTGACACCCAGTGGCACTCGAGTTTGTGATTAGAGGCGCTAGTCGTATCGAGCGAAGTCCAAAAATTTTTAAAATTAAAGTTCTGATTTTTCGAAAAAAAAATGCAAACAATTTTCATTGCGATAAGAGATCAAATCTAGATAAAAATATCGCTCTCTTTTATATTAATATTTTAATAATTATTGAAAAAAATTGTACATAATTATTTTATTATTTTAAATTTATTACATACATTTTTATTTTGATCGAAAAGGGAATCGGCCGAAAAGGGAAGGGTACGTTTTTGGTCGAAAATGGCCATGACCATTTATATATAATATATAATATAAAATATTAATACTCGTAATTATCACAAATATTATATGTTTAACGTATACTTCAATGCACAATCGATTATTTGTCCAAATTCTTAGATTGTTACGTTTATAGAATTCGTGGTAATTTATGATTTTCAGTGGGATTAATTTGACACGATGCTGCTGCCATTCTGTGCACTTCTGGGTAATTTTTTTTATATGTAGCTGACGTAGCTTTGTTCATTTCGAAATGGTTCTCTTTGTCACTGCTTTTACATTACCGTCAGGATTGTTTGTACTTTTTTGCAACTTGTTTTATTTGATCTTTTCTTACCCTATCTGTATATTTAGTACTGTCCTATCTTTTTTACCGATGGCACTGTTGTGGAATTTTGTTGAACAAAACACTAAGATTTTAAATAGGTAAATATACATCGAAATTACCTCTATTTATATTCTCAGTTTTCTTTTTACGAGAAATGTTTCTGAACTGAATCTTACATAAAGATTTTTGCTGTAAAAATGGATAAATTCATGCTACAACCAATACATAAATACCAGCGCAAACTGAATGAATTGACACTTCACGGGGATATGATTGGAAGTTGTCACCATTTGAATTGTAAGACATATAAGCAAAGTCATTCTAGTGAACAACCGCATGTGAAACAATTGTACTTCATATCACCTGAAATCTTTTCTAGCTATTAAATAAATTATACGAAACTTATTGAAAAAGGTAGGCACCATTTTCGATGATAGGAATAACTATTTGAATATTTGAAGTGTTGGCATACCATAATTATTTCTTCGATTGTCTTATAATATAATATAATAAAATCAAAATATTTTTAACGCTACTATAAATCGAATTACCAAATAAATAATATTTAAATTTTCTTGCTATTTTTACACCTAACACGGTGCTTATTATTTTTCATCGATGTTCAATGATACTACAGTATAATTCTGAAATATACATAGAAATTACAACGATTAATTAATTAATATTATTTCTAAACTTTCATAATCAAAAGTAAACATATTTGTAATGATTTTAATGTTTGATTTTATTCTTTTAATAAATTAATATATTATTTTATGTATGTAAGAATTCAATTTTACTCAAATATTGAAAAATTGTATTGATTGATAAAAAAAACCCCCGTTACATCGAACATACAAGTATATTATCAACATACAACATCACGGCACACGACAAAGAGCCGCAAGACAGCAACTTGAAAAAATACAACCTAAAAAAATTCCGCTACTTAAATTCTGGTTTTTGCCCATTTCAATCCTTTAAAAAAAATATATTAAAAATCCTTTTTATTTAATGCTTAAAATATAAAAAAAAAAAATACTCTGAAAATGTCAAGTCACTAGCTATCATAGTTTAGGTTGTACATTGATTATGAATCAGTCAGGCGAGGTTTTTTTTTTCATATTTATACCATAAATATATGATATATTAGACCAAAAATAAAAAGAAAAAAAAAAGAGGATAAAAATTGAAAAAATAAAAAGGAAGAGTGGAAGAGATGGGGATTAGTTATGGATATAGGAGTAGGTAGAGAAATGTAATGAGTTTGGATTGACTGCCTTTTTTCTTGGTTAATGGCTTTCATGTTTACAAAGGTTCGAGAACAAATCTGTGCAACTGAAAAGTCTTGTAAACTAAATAAAATAGCACTTACTTGTTCCATATTAGATAAGCTGACCAATTATTATTACTATAATTGTAGAGTGAAGTTCAAATCAACTGACATAAACACAGGATTTGGTTATTTGATGCTGAACACTTTTCGACACTAGCTCAGAAAATTCAAATCTTAAAATAAAATAATCACAAAAAGCTCTTTGAAGAGTCCCGATTTGTTGGGTGTGTATCTATGACCATGAGCTCGATACGCATGCTCCCTCGGTCTATTGCCAAAAGTCTACTAAAGTGTTTTGTGCCTTTGTTATGATGGAAGTATGACTGGTTAGATTTAATATATCTGTTTAGTATGTTAACAGTGTATTGTTGGGTTAAGCCTTTATTATTTAAATTGTGTTGTCTGTGTAAGTATTTAAAAAATCGTTATTTATTAGTTTATAACATGTTATATAGTCGAATTACAATGTAAAACGATATAAATAATAAAAATATATATAAAGATATTTATTTGTTTCACAAGATATTGGTAAATATGGCATATTAATCAAACAATTGACCGTTTCCAATACCCTATGACTATGTTTAAAATTATATAAAACTATAGAAAAATTTTTTCTATGATTATGTACTTGTAAATAGTATAATACATAACTGCTATAATATTGTTATAAATCATTAGAACATTTATTCCTTATCTTAAAATATACATGTCAAAATGTTTAAAATATTCATTCGGCTAGTCTACTCCAGTTTTGCGCATGAATACGTTGTAAGATAGTATTTTACTTCTAACTTAAATAAATTACTGAGATTATGTAAATATTTTAGGGATATTATTAACGATTAACACTTATTTCCTCCATCATGTTATTGAAAAAAAAATAATTAAGTATAATCTTACTGTTTTATGTTTCATAAAATGGAATGGGGTTAAAATATTTTTTACATTGATTATATTTTTAATCATTCAAAACTAAATATTCAGTGAATTTTGTTGTGCTATATTGGAATATTAATTAAAAATATAGTGAAAATATGTTTAAATACTAAAAATTACCCTGCACGCATCCATTTTTATTTTAAAGTAATAAATGACTAAAATATTTATCTCATATGTTTTCTAACTTTTCATAATATTTAACTAAATATAACAATTTCTGTCACTTATAAATATTTAAACCTACATTTTATTTAAGCTGAATTTAACAAAATGTATACTTAATACATAATACATGTATATTTACTTCCATACAAATTAATTAAAAGCAAATATTGACGTGAATTAAAAAAATGTGATACATTGTAAATATTTATTTAAATTTGATTTTCAATAAACAATTTGTATGTATTTATATAGGCAAAACCAAAATGTATTTATATCTTTTACATCTGTATTGTGTATAGATTAATAATTATATTAATTTATTCATTTGTTTTTAAACGAACAATTATCAGACAAACTTGGTTTTAAATTAAATTAAATCCGATTTCCTCTCAAATTTTACCGATACGTTTCGGGAAGAAAATGATTGATTATGACTATACCGAAGTTAAAAATACTTGTCAACCCTTGGTAAAAGTCTGCATTTTTTACCCAACTAAACGAAAAATAAGATCTACACTTCTATTAACACGTATGTATTATTCATTGTGGACCACCAGGGATTTCTTGCTTGAACGTCAGAGCCAATCTAGATAAATACACGTTAAAAATTTTAACCGGCAACATGCGTACGGGTTTTATACAACGATACCACTACAGTGTGTAATTTACCCATAAATAAGAAAAGAAAAACGTTCAAGGCGAACGCACAAAGAACATTAGTCTGCTGTATTCCTCGGTTTTGGTTTGAAACATGGACACAACGTTTTAATTATAAAAGTAATTTGATACAAAAAATAAGTAAATAAAAATGTGGAGAGAGTTGAAATAAAATTGAATGACTCGTGGTTTCTTTGTGAAATTGAAAGGAAAAATATCGTTTTATTTTTCTAAGAACCGTCGCAAAAAGTTATTTAGAAGAATCACATATTAGTATTTCATAGTTATCCTTCTGATAAAACCAAAAGCCAAATGTCTTTTATGTGGAACATAAAGTTGATTTTCGTACTCTAGGCATTTGAATTTCTCGTCGAGTTTCGCGGTGGTTCGTTGGATTGTAATGGAATGTTTTGCAAAGGTAAATACCTTGTTCATCTTATTTCAATAATGCGGCACGTGGAACAAAGGAAATTCGGTGCAATGTAATACGTTTGATGTACCTGCGATAAAGCTTCAAATTTGAACAATTTAAAGTTCTTTCAACCAACTGTTCATTAATGATTTTGTTGTTTTTTTTTTATAAATTCTAATTTAAATTTCACTTTATTCTTAATTTAAAAAAGTGTTAATTAAGTTCACAAAGAGTCCTTGTTAATAAGACCATTGGTGTTTCTAAATTGTAGCTCAGTACGTATTTTGCGACATAATTGGGGTTATTACTGAATATAACTATATATATATATATATATATACTCCTATGTTTTACTCTGGTATTTTTAACATGGACTTAGGAATTTTTCCTAGCAGAAATATATGTATCTTATACAAGATAATTAACTTATCTAAATGTTTTAACGAGCTATTTAAAGTTTTCAATGACTTCTGTTCGTTTAGATCTCTTATCCAGTTATTTACTTTTACGAAAGAAGTATATTAACTATGTATATTAATTACTATATCACTGTTGTATCTTTTTTGAGTGTTTAAAATAAAAATGTTCACTCGGTGTATTATTGCATTTATTATTATTAGGTAATATAAACGTTATATTATACGTATATTAAACGTATATTATATTAGTACTTTTACGGTTAAAATATTTTTAATTGTTATTTTGTGTTTTGCATACTATAGTATTTGATTGCTATGATATATTATATTCAGTTTTCACTAAAAAAGCTAAAATCATCTTCATACATTTTTATACGCTACAATTGTAAAATTTGAAAAGGAATCTTGACAAAAATACACGAACACATACAACCAATTAACCTTGTAGAACAATAAAATGATTTCGATATTATGACCACCTCACCTTTTTTTTTTTTTACGCCCCAAATATGTTGGTGGTCTTTTTTGCTATTCATTTTTACAAGTAATATACACCACGATAATAAATCTATGCGCTATTCGTTATGGCTACAAATAAACAGTTTTTCTTACTTTTATTGCTATAGTGCTATTCTTTTACTTTTATTACATTGATCTGACGCCATTTTATTTAGTTTTATCAGGTTGTTTTACTTACAATAACGTCTAGTATATCGATCGACCAAAATTTAAAACTGATATATTTCCATATCGACTGTCCGTGTACGCCATTAATTTAATTATACTCGTATAAGAAGGAAGTGTAATTAATAACCACCAATAATATTCTTCTATATTAGATTCATTATACAACACTTATTTCAAGGTATATATATATATATATATATATATTTTAAAATTCAATTTTAAATGCTTTAGTAAATTAATGATCTTAGAAGTTTTTAACATAGAATATGACATTTATCTAATTGATGATATACAACTAATGTTTACAAAGCAATTTAATATTTCAGTTATCTGATATACAATATAGTGTGGGGATGTGGGGATTAAGTATAAACAATGATCACTTTAATGATTTTATGCATAAGAAATTTTATATTGTAATAATAAATAACAATTATGGGAAGATTGTTGTGAGTTTGTTTGAAAGAACAATAAATAGAGAGATTGAAGGGTTTAATAAGGTTTAGAGTTCGTTCAAAATTCTTGGTATTACATCGAAAGTATTGGATATTGGTGTCGTGGCTGTGATGCTGACGTATAATGGACCGGACGAGGTTGCGTATTGGATAAATGCCGAATCGAGGGATGAGAGGACGTGTTGAATTTGAAACTTTATTATTTTTTGGTTTCTTTATGAATTTTGTCAATTTTGTTTGTATATATAACATTTGAATGATGTTGTATTTGTACCAGAGCATAGTTTCCACTTAACCGAGAGGTTACGATTGTACACTTATTAGTTAAATTATTTTCACCGTATTTAACGCATCTAGGTTATTGATTTCAATAGTAACGCGTTAGGTCATTTGCCATGTATAGCATTAGAACGGACTATTCCGTTTTGTGTATGATTTTCCGACAACTACAGCAGAACAGAGCAGTGTTGAATCATCAATCTTGAAGATTTCTTGTTTATTTTCATCAAGAGCCAATTCTACACAGTAATTGATTTAACAGAATTAAAGAGGGACTCTGTTTGCTTGAAAAAAAAAATGAGTCCCCAAAACTTGTAAAGCGTTATAATTATAACGTAACTAGCTAACCCGACAAACGTTGTTTTGTCGTATAAATTATTTCTAGAGAATATTTTACTAGAAAAAACTTATTTAATAGAATTCGCGATAATAATACACGGTGTTTCAAAAGTCTTCATCCAATTTCAAAAATTTATATTTATATTAAAAATGAAGATATAAGAGTGAAATAAAAAAAATATATTCTTAAAATAGTCTTAAATAATTAAGTTTTATTTACTTTGGTTATAAATGTTCAATATGACCCTCACCGGCCACCCGACACACATTTATACGATAATCAAATTCTTCCCAAATGTTGCTGATCATATCTAGTGTCACTGCATTAACAGCATCTTTGATTCTAATTTTAAGCTCTTTCATGTTTGTAGATAATGGTGGTACATACACTTTATCTTTTATATAGCCCCATAAAAAAAAATCATACACTGTGAGGTCAGGGAAACGTGGTGGCCAGGAATGAATTGCCAAATCGTCTTTTCCTTTTCGCCCAATCCACCGCTGAGGAAGTTCACCGTTCAAATACCGGCAAACTTCTAACTTTCAGTGCAGCTGTGCTCTATCTTGTTGAAAAACAAACTCATAACTATCCGCTTGTACTGTGGAAACAACCATGTTTGCAACATGTTTAGATATGTGTTATCCGTTACTGTGTTTTCTTCAAAAAGAAATGGACCGTAAACTTTTTTCCTGGAAATTGCACAGAAAACATTGATTTTTGGTAAATCTCTTTGATACTTAACAGTTGCGTGTGGTTGCTCTAAAGTCCAAATCCTGAAATTATGGCGGTTGAATTTTACACTTAGATGAAATGTGGCTTCATCCGAAAAAACAATGCGTGAGACAAATGACTCATTTTCTTCTTGTTTTTCGGATATGAAATTGCAAAAATCAATCCTTTTTTGGTATTTATGTAATACCCGTCATTTAATACCAAAAATAAAATTAATAGTTTTTAAGAGCTTTTTAATAGTTTTTTTTAATATTTTCATTTAATAATTCATTTTCAATTGCGCAGTTATCGACCGGGTCAAAAATTATTAAATTAAACTACGATGTATTAAACAATAGCACTTTTCTTGCAATTACGAATAATTAAAAAAAATTTTAGCCAAATTGGCCCAGCCATTCTCAATTTATAAAATGTTATACATTTTTGGCTCAATTTTTATGTATATAGATTATAATAAGGGACGCTAAAATTTCTCAAAATTAGTTGGTGTATTCCATGCCCTCATGTCCCTTCGCAAGTCAAGTAATATTTCTACGCGGAACAGTAATAAGGAGCGATGATTATTTTTGATATTAATCACATGAGTGTCCAAGTTCTGCTAGAACGTCTGAAATATCAATTATTATTGTAGAATTATGGAGATTTCTAATAACTGCCTTGTATTAGAGTTTTCAGTGCCAAATATATATATTTATATATATGAATGTATATTTTTTGGTCAAAAGAAGTTATAAAAAGGAGAAATTGTGCATTAGGTAGTATTGCTTAAGTAATCAATTACTATATTTTTGGTTTTGCATTTTTTGGGTTGGGCCATAATTAATGACGGTGTTGAATTACACGAAAAATTGTTAATACCTGTGAGTGATATTAGTTTCTTATTGATGATCGAGGCGGTGCCATATTAGACTGGTCGTGGTGTAACATAGGTATGTTACGTAATAATGCGAAGTTCGTATGCAAATTATTTCGACATTGATGACGGAGTGCAGTTAACACACATGTTTCCAATGCAGTAGTTGGTACCGTACTTATATATCAATATTTATACCTAAAACATTAAAAAATGTATTGGGAATTACAAATCGTATTTTAGATACTGAATGAAAGGGGGAATGTATTGGTTTCACCTTGATATATGTTTAATTTAATTTTTTATTTTTTATGTATGTATACATGAGTCTGTTCAGGTTTGCTTCAATTGTCACCAAATTGAAAGTGAAAAATAGGAAATAGGTTTTAATTGATAAGGGAGGGGGCCATTTTTTAAATTTCCCAATAGTTTCTCAATTATTTGGAGATTAAGAAAAATAGAAAAAATTGCAAAAAATTTAAAATCTCAGTTAAAGTTTCATCTCTTTTCACTATTATTCGCTGATTATTATATGATGCACTTCATATTTTATTTATGAGTACGCGATTTGGATAAGAAGGATTACTCCAATCATCACAATCATTAAATACTTTTGGTAGGGAATTTAGGTAGATTAGTAGCTAGTACTTAAAGAGTAGTAATTTTACGAATTTCTCAATGGTTTTATTGAATAATTACAAAAAATGACAACAGTTTACAAAAAAAAAAGGAAAAATATACGGTAAATTGATTTTTGATAATATCGAATTGTTGTTTTTATCCTACCTTAATAAAATGAAAAAGAGTCTTTTTTAGAAGAAGAGAAAAAGAAGTGTCTTCAAATTTTCGCAGACAGCATATATAGGTGTTAAATATTAGATGGCATAATTTTTAAAAAATTTTTTTTAAATAAATTAAAAATTAAAAACGTTATGTTTTCTTAGTTTTTTTTTTTTTAAGTCTATAAGATAATTTTATATTAAGGAAAAATTTTGGAAATTTAATACGAAATTCCTTACCTTACCTAATAGATATTATATATGATTAAAATTAGCACATTAAAAAAAAAAATAGTTTTGAAAGTTTGAACATTTTGACAAAACAAAACCACAAAAATGTGTTAAATTGTTGTAGTCAACAATTAAAACTATTTTATATTTTTATACTGAAAACTTGAAAATATAATTCTAGTTTTTTTTTCTAATTTCTTTATAGAGTAAGGGTAGCCAAACTACATTGGATATATTAATGAATTTACATTAAACAGTATTAGTTATTTTAGTTAAAATAATTTCATAGTTTCAAATTATCTTTATAAAATTTTGGGCTCTTTAAATTATCATAATATGTTTGATTTACCTACATCTTAGATTTATATACATTTTTAGGTTTTTACTCTAGAAAGTTAGAATACTAAATGTTTAACCTATCTTTTTAAACAATTAGTTCATCTACTAAATATAAAAACCAAGGCTGGGCACGTTAGTGGTATTTTTTAATTCAGTTAGGTTTAGTTATTTGAATTTAATTAAGTTAACAATTAACATGAGAATTACATCAATTAGGTTTAAAATTAAGTTAAAAAAACTTAACTTAACTTTAATTAATAAGTTACAAACAAAAATAAATATTAAAATTAAGCGCTGATATAAGTGATATATATTTATATATTAACAATTTACAACAGATCTTATTTAGCATTAACGATAATGAAAACGCAGAAAAAGACTCGAATTAGAATAAAAAAATATACATTTCGTTATTGGGATTGTTTTTAAGCACTCATAAATCAAATTTATGCTAATTTATGTATCGTTTGTTTTTATTCATTTTTCACACAAATCACATATGATAAATATAATTTCAAAAGTATTCTTTTTAATGTTCAATAACAGTATAAAAACTAAAAATAATTACTGCAGCTGAAAGTGTAACTATAAAATTATATAAGCAATAAATATATACAGTTGATACAAAACATTAAAATAAATATATAACATTATTCAATTGTATTAAAATCTAAATAAATAAAACAATACAATGGACAGGTTAATCAAAATACCCTATTAAATCTCAATAAATCATCTCAAAATGTTGATCAGCTATTCAATTTCTTCTCTTATTCAATAATATTTAATAATAACATAGATTATGGAATAATTATAATAATAATAGAGTACAATTATTATTAAGAATTATTTAGTTAATGATAATATGTACCATTTTTTGTAATATAGATTCACGGCCACTTTTCATGACAATGATAAAGTAATTCATGGGCGACATGGCTAATTTTACTTTGAAGACGGTTGAGTACTTTTCCTGAGACCAGGGGGACCCCAATTAATAGTTAATACTGAGATAAATATTATGGTTTCATATAAAAATTCTTCGCAATTTTTATTTTTATATTTTTCTAAATTTCGTGAACTTGTTATCAAATTTAGTATTTTACAAAAATATTATTTTAGCCTTGAAAATAAAAATTAACTTCATTGGGATAAATGAAAAAATAATTCGTTCATTTCAAGTTAATTTGTAAGAAAATGAGTTAAGTTAATAAGTTGAAATAACTTAACTTTTAACTTATTAACTCGCTAATGCCCAAGTTTAATAAAAACCATATTTAGAAGTATCTAGTTATCCACCCAACCTTTTTCACTCAGAATATTATTTTGAAAATAACATTATTTTGGTTTCAAGTTTAAACGATCTGTAAAACAATTAACCGTTCACCTCTTCCTGTAGTACACCCGATCTAATATTTTAATTTTATTTAAATGCATTTTTTTTTTTTATTAATTTCAGCTTGATTAAACTAAAGTTAGTTCAAATGAAACATCATTATCCTTAACAGATTTTATGAATTACAATTAAAGTAAATAAAATGTTCATTTTACGAGTATCTAAGTTAAAATAAAATGTTTTTTATTTCACTTTTTATTTTGACATTTTAAACTATCTAGAACATTAATTTTGATATTGAAATTAATAATGTGTGTAATCTTATATTGAGTTGAATAAAATTACACGTTGAACGAATATAATGATATTTTATCGTATTTAAATCACTAATAGTAGGATCACTTGATATTTTAAATACATGTAATATAAATACATGAATTAAAATGCTTTTTATATTAGATTTTTATTATAATAGAGACGATAAAACTCAAACAATCAACCCCGAAATTTGCATTAGAATAAGACCCCAATAAAACTCGTATGTATATCAATTTTAATTGGTTATATAACCATTATTTGCTTAAAAATATTCTTAAAATTATAATTAATTTATTGGAATAGATGTATACATCATTTAAATAGCTGTATGGAACTAATAAATAAAAATAGATTTTAAGTTGTTTCTCAGTTTAACTCCTCGATCGCGTATTGTTTTACATTTAAACATATTTATACTAATACACAGAAAAAAATTAATTTACCAATAATTTCGAATAAATTGATATCCCATTACAGTTTACTTTTAAGTTAAATTCGTAAGCTTTTAATTTATAACAATAATTACTTGTAATTGAATATACTTTGTAAAAAAAACATAATACAAATGTAGTAAAAATGTTTACGAATCAAGAATGACAATAAATTAATTCGATTTTTTGGTCTAAAGTAAAATGAGTTGTTATAAAAATGGTTTTAAAACGTTTTTTTTCTAAATTTATATTTTTGATAAATTAATCAAGTTTCACTGAGCAACGTTTTAGATCAAAAATCGGACACAGTTCATATTATAAATAGTTAATTTTATATCTTTACGGTAGTTATTTTTAATATAAGGAAAAAGTCAAAAACAATGTTAAAGTATGTCCAGCAATTACTTATAATTTTTTAGATAAAATTATCAATTTTATAAAAAACTATGGTCGGCAGTTTTGTGGTTACTGTCAGTTATTTTGCTTTGTAATTTGAACCCACCACGGTTGTGCAACGGCACGCGATTAGTCATTAAAAAATTAATGAAAAATGTTATAGAAGCCATAATTTTAAATGGCAAATTCCGAGGTGAAAATATATTATTACCGCGAATCCCTATTATACTCACAGATGTGCCAATACAATTTAATCGCCTTCAATTTCCAATTAGATTGGCATTTGCAATGACTATCAATAAGTCTCAAGGCCAAACGATATCTGTCTGTGGATTAGATTTGAGCACATCATATTTTTTACACGGACAATTATACGTGGCATGCTCTCGAACCATCCAGTTTGTGTTGGCAAAAGATGGGATGACAAAAAATGTTGTGCACTCTGTTGCATTAAGGGATAGATATTGTTTTTTACTAATATTGTCATAATTAGTGATATATATATATAATTTTAATGGATCAATTTTAATAAATTATTAAAAAAATAAATGTTTGATAGTTTTTCCTTTTTATACTTCGTCACCGTTCACAGCACTCTATACCTCTTCCACTTATATACCACATTCTTACACATTCATATTAAATTAGTTATTTTTTCTAGCAAAATATTCTCTAGAAATAATTTATGTAACAAAACAAAATTTGTCGAGTCAGCTAGTATATATATATATATATATATATATATATGTATTTGAAAATATTTAAAAATGATTAATAATTTTTTTTTTGGTTATTAAAGAACTCTGGAAAAAATGTAGGGGCTATAGTTATAAGAAAAAGTAACGTAAACAAATTATTTGATCTTGTGGAGTGATTATTAAAACAAAATCCGACCATTGCAAGCAGTTCTCATGAGTCTATATTATCATTTAGTAAGTCATATAAAAACATCAGATCATAACTTTTCTCCTTATTTCACTTAAAGTCATCCCTAAATGGAAATTGGAAATTATGTAATTTTATAGACAAATGAATCTTGCTACAAATTAGTTTTAGGAACTTTTACTGTACATTATCAACTTGATTTATATAAACAGCATAATTCGGTGACCAAATTATTGGGACAAACTCTTGGTGAGACCTGACAAGTGTCAAATATAATAGTTTCAGAGTGTTAATATTATTGAATTTTTTGTATTTACTATCGATAAAACCTATCATTTTGAAAGATTTATAAATAAACGAATTTATGTGTAACGAAAAAGGCATATTGCTTTCAAATATAGTCTCTAGATATCTAATATAATTGATTCCCAAAGGAAATGTATGATTAATTAAGGAATTATATAAAATATGATTTTGTGAATGAGATAAAGTTATAACTCTATATTTGTTAATATTTGATGGTAAACGATTATGTTGACTCCAAATATTACATTTTTTCAAGCAACATTGTAATTTTGATGAATCATAAGGAGATTTTAATTTAAAAATATCTTAGTATTATCAGCAAATAATAGTATGGTGACTGAAGGATCAAATATAGTAGGTAAATCATTTATAAATGAAATAAACAAAATTGGGTCCAAATGAGAACCCTGTGGTAGCCCTGAACATATATTAAAATAATTTTAAATAACTTTTGATATTTTTACAATTGAATGCCGTTTGGAGGTTTGTGTACAGTGTTGCGCTTTAGATAAATATAATATATAATAAATATAATAGATATGTTATCTAGATAAAAGAATTTATATCGTTATCTTATCTAGATAAAAAATAAAATTGACATCTAATTTTCATCTAGATAATTCACAAAATCTGTAGCTAATCATTAGTAATAACTAATCTACAATTTTATCATTCAATATAAAATAAATAACTAAATAAGAAATTTCATTTTTATATTTACTTGTAAAAATTGGTTCTAAAATAGTTTTACATAGCATTTATTATTAATTATGAACAATGACAATTTATTATGTATATAGACATATATTACTTATATAATATGCATGGGAGGTGAGAATTCAAGGCCGTAACTGGGAGGGTCCGGACCCCTGGACCTCTCCCCTCGAAATTTTCAAAAGTAGAAACATTTTAGTGGTGAATATAGTTTATTAACTATAAATTGTATTGAATAATAATGTTAGACCCCCTCTCCGAAATTTTTTTCCAGTTACGGCCTTGTGAGAATTATTTATAATTTCATAGTATGGTCCATACGGGGAAGTCTCATGCCCATATTACTATTGTTCTGTGGTATTGCGAACGCCAAAAGAGCATTTACAAGAATATTAGAAACAGAGATAACGCACTATAGATATAAACTGGATATTATTGCAGCTGCGCGGTAGATGGTTTGTAAATACTAAAATACATAAATAATTGTCGATTAGAAAATAAGAATATTATAATACGCATTACGCTGTACCTACACAGAAATTGATCGTTCTCCATCATCATTCGACCACCTTAAATTCAATATTTATATATAAATTAAGTCCATTGTTTATGTAATCATATGCTCTAAATAATTGTCATTACCAGACTCCAATTTTATAAATTCGTACTATGATGTGTCTACATAATATTATTGTACAACAAAATAAATATTAAACGTGAAACGTCCGCTATTTATTAAAAACTTGTACTGTACGCAGCGCACTCTCATCCACAACGTGTTCAGACCGTCTTCATATTTTTCATAATTTTGTCTATGACTTTCAATTTTATTATATTGGTGAAATATTTTATTTTGAAATAGATCATAATACAATCATTACCCAATATCAAAAGGTTCGCCTAAAAACGGATGAAAGCGTTGATGCCTTATATAAATATCTAGATAAAAATTATTTTATCTATCTGTATTTAGATAATTTTTTTTTATCGAAGCAAAACACTGTTTTTGTATACAAAATCAATTTGAGATTGATTACAAAAAGATAATATAATTTTATATTTTTAATGTAAAAGATTATTAGATATTGATATTCAAAGTCTAAAACCATGTTGATCAGTGTTGGGAATAGATAATACAAAATTTATCTAGATAAAGGCAAAAGAGAATATGTCCAAATTTATCTAGATAACAAGTTGTTGATTAGGAAAAATATAAGATGACATACTGAATGATAGGTTTTTAGTTATTAATTCTTTAAATATTTTAGGAATTATGGTCAAGGAAAAATTAAAATTAGGTTTAAGGAAAAATCGGTCTTGATCATTCCATGTCATATCACATGATCTTAAATAAAAGCGAAGTTAAATATTTTTTAAAAACTTGAAAATTATAGTAAATTTTTATACATGATATTCAAATTCAAAAATAAAATTTTTTAATTTTGAAAAAATTTTTTAAATTGTTTTAGGTCCAACGAGAGATTCTCGTTGTATATAACATTACTATGATATTATTATTTATTTTAATATTAATGTTAATTTTTTTTTTACATTTTTTAATTATTATTTGTATTGTGTACTTAACAGTTTTTGTGTTTTTATTTCTATGGTTAAAACATATTGTTTCGATTAACAACAATAACAACATAACATTTTAATATCACATGGAATAAATAATTAAATATACATTTTTATTTATTTTTTTTAAAATTATTAATACCATCAAATATAAATTATTAGTACCTATATGAATCAAAACGTCTATACTTACGTAAATACATCAGTATCGTTCATATATTTTAACTAGCATTTACGAGTATAAACGGTTGTTACAGCAACGCCGCATTTGAAATCATGCGGAAGCGTACATATACAGTGAAACCTCCACTAACGGACACCTCCCAATAGCGGACACTCTCGGTCACCAACATTTTATTGTCTGTTATTCGGAGGTGTCTGTTATTCAGAGGAGATAATTTTAAAATTTATTTATATAATAATGTAGTATATATGTATGTATGTATAATGTTATTACTTATTATTTATTGTAAATTATTATATTTTTATATTTTTACAAATTATTATTAATTATTATTATTTAAGGTATATTTTTACAATCAAAATCAAAATTATGTACATACATGTATTTTTAAATTATTTTTGTTTGAAAAATCGGTGAGCTTTGTTTGTTTATCATTAAACCGTCTCTATGCAATCTCATCAGTAATATCATTCGCTAATATTATAGCAGAAGTAAAAATAGAATTTCTCTTTACCTCTATTAACAAAATAAAATGACTTATGCTCTTTTCAGCAGACAAAGCATCCAAAGAGTCGTAATCTTATCGTCCTATAACGAGTATATTATCGTAATTACATTATTACGAGAGTACATACGAATTTAAATACGTATTATTTTCAAATAAAGATTAAAATAATATCCGTTATTCGGAGAGTCCGCTATTCGAAGGTTTTCCCATTGAAAATAAGTGAAAATGTCCCCGTTCTCCAAAAAACGTCCGCTATTGGGAGGCGTCTGTTAGTAGAGATTTCACTGTATACATATATATATATATATAAAAGAAATTTAAATTTTACGGAATCATTCTTCACTAATCTTGAGTATTATACAGCTTAAATTTTTTTGGGTACATTTTTGTTTTTATTTACTTACTCATACTGGAGAATAGTTATTGTAAATTTTAATTTGGGACAAATATAGAAAAAGTATTATAAATAATCTCATACAATTTTTTTAATAACTCTTCAAAAGTTAGGTTACAATTAAGATTAAATTTTATTCAATGTTAGAGAGGAAATTAGAAACTTCAAGAAAATTACACTTACTTAAGTTGTTTATAATAGGACAATCAAAGGTATATTCTGTAGCTCTGAGTTCTTAATTATAACTAAAATATATAAAGGTGGGTAGTGATTATTAGTTATCAATACTGAGGATTCCAATGAGTTATTTATAGAAATGATTTTTAAATCTTTACTTATCGTTATACAGGTTAGGTAATTCTCGTCTAAAGAGGCTGCGCCCTTTAAGAGGATTTTGTTTTAATGTAATAATAGGCGTACTTTAATATATTTTATAATCAAATCTGGCTCGCTCTTTGACTTACGAGATTTCAGTTCTTTACGCAGTGTTCATATAATTCCTTTGATAAACTTTACGATCTGAACTAATTCTGATAGTGGGCGAAAAGATGATATTTTTCTTGTTGACCTTAAGATATCAAAAGCTTAGGCAGGGGAACTGAACACAGCTTTAATTTGACGAATATTATTTTGTAAAAGTGTACCCAATCTCATTAGTTAATTGGCTTGATTGTATTTTTGCCACTAGTTATAGAGTTTATAACATTACTCATCATATCAGAGTCATGTATATTTTTTTCTATAGAATTTTCAGAAGTAGATTGAGGTGTATTATAAATTATAAATATTTATTATATAATATATAAATTGAATGATCTGGTATTACGTTTATTGACTTCATTTATTATGAACTCATCAGAACGAGAGGACGAATCTCTTCATAACGAATTGTTTAGTGCATTGACTTCGGTTAATAATCGATTTATTAATTGTTTCAATTCTGGGATATCAATTAAACTGCACTTACATGGGTCCCAAAAATACTTTGAATTTCGATTTTTCAATGCATTCAAATGTTTAAACTCATAAGCCGTAGGATCAGAACATTTATTGTGTACTAATATATTACAACAATCACATTTGATTTGAATATTGAGTTCAGTGGCCCTGCTACTTATCTTAAATACAAATAGCTTTGAAAAAATATATTTGAAAAGTTTTTCAGATACTATTGGTCCTTGACAAATTCAGTTGGTGGGATGCATAAATGTATTTCTATAAAAAAAACAATAGAGCGAATAGCCCAAGGGCTCCAGAACACTCTGATCAAACATAAAACATATTTTTACACTTGACATTAACATATATATATTTGTATGTATATAATATAATATATTAAATCGATACGTATAAAGAAAAAGTTCGTATATCTTATTTTGTTGCCAATACATATAGTATTTCATAAAAAAGATATGAAATATTGATTTTTTTTTTTTTTTAATAAAAAATATATAATAGTTTTACTATGAGTACTATATACTATGGTTACTATGTATATTATGAATACTATGGGTTTTAATTGTTTATATTATAATTAAATAAAATGTGTTATTTCTATTTAAAAAAAGGTTACCTCCATTTTCAATAAAATCGAGTTATACATCGATTTTACGAGAAAAATTGTGAAAATTAATACTTTTTTTCTCAAAACGTGTTATTTTCAATAAAAGTTTTTCTAAAATATTTTATATCTACTTTCCTTTGAAACGTGCTATTTCCGGTACTAAATCATAGATCTTCTTATATTTTTTCTGATCACAGTACATTTATAATTTTATTTATGACATGTTGTTTTTATTTTATATCAAAATTTGTTAATATTTAATATTTTATGGTACTTTTTTTTTTTAATTACCTGTTATTGATATAGCAATTAAACTATATTTTATATAAAAAGTGCAAATGCCATAAAAATTGTTGAATTCTTTAAATTAAAATTATTTCATTAACTCCTATTATACTCGTATTATCGGATATGGTTTAGTACAAATCCAACAATTTTACATGGAAAAATTAGAGATAAAATTACCAGTATTTTTTTTTTTTTTTTTACCAAAAAAATGAACATGTGCCATACAATTATATATCTTTACTTATGCTAACATTTATAAGATGTCAATTGACATCATTTTTTATAAATTAGCCACATTATAAGTTATTACTATCACTTTATTTTGTGTGTATAATTTTATTATATTTTTGTAATTTTTATGTAAGTAAGTTAGAACCTACTTTTTTAATTGAATTTCAGCATTTAATTCTCAGTAGATGGAAGAATTACGGTGTTTTTCTATTTCCTTAATTATTGTTTTGCTATATGATTAACCACTGCTATATAATGTTAGTTAAGCCTATGGAATAAACATAAAATAATTATATATTTATATTATTCTTAATCATATATCTTGAAGTGTACTGGATAACGACAACATCATTCTTACTTAAAATTGTTTCTAAAAGTTTTTAATTAAATAATTTTTTATAATTTATGTTTTGGATGAACATCTGCTTAAAGGAAAAGTTTTAGAAATTTAAATAAACCTAAAAAATGTTAACCAAAATAATTTAGAATGGTTTGTTGAATGTTAAAACTAACATTACTGTAAATCCTGTACCTAGTCTCTCATGAGGGAAATCCATTGAGTAAATATATAGAATAACTATCAAGGTTATTTTATTTTAAAGTAAAATATAATATGATTTTCAGTGTACCGTTAGTTTTCAAAAATTACTCTTTTAAACGTTGATGACTAAATACTTACACCTAAGTGTAATCACACAAAAAACATATGCATTTAAACGATTAGAAAAAATATTTTTTCATATAGTATTTCATCTTGTATTTAGTATAAATTTTTGTTCTTTTTTTGTTTGAAGTTTTTATAGAATAGGTAATTTTTTGAATATGTATCCTTATTGATTTTTTTTTTTTATATTTTTATTCATTATACATTAATTACTTAATTTATTTATTATTTCATTAACATTCAATTTAAATGTATAATACATTTAATGTAATATGTATTTCGCACTTTAAAATATTAAATTAATTTACTAAATTAAATAATAATACTTAATTTATTACTAATTATACTACAAAATTAATTAAATTAAAATTTTTCAATTTATAAATGTTATATATTTTAATAGAAAGTTATGTAATATTATGTATCTTTGAGTTGATTGCCATGACACAATATGTAAAAATAAAATGGATGATACTAGATATTTTAAGGTATATTAAACTATATTTTAAATTTTCCTAGTAACAATATGTTAATAATAATATTATATTATTTAGTAAAACAACCTTTCATATTCCTCGATAAATTAAATTATTGTACTTTGTTAATTTTCACCAAAATTGTTTAATTAGGTTAAAAGTAGATACACAACATAATAATAGCTATAATACCTTGATAATGAAACTTTTTCTTGAAACTTTCAACTTTGACACAATGTGTAATGAATAAATTCAAAACTTTATAAATAAATATTAAATACGAGGAACTTAAAAACATTTGGAAATATTATTAACACTCATATACTAGGCAAAAAAGTTGAAACTGTTGTTATTTTATTCTTTACTAATTTTAATCATACTTACATAGGATGAGAATTAAATTTACTAAGTTTTTATCCCGAAAAATATTCAATTTTTGAAAAGTAATTAAAAGTAACATGATGGTTAAAACATTGTTTATACACCGGTTGTCGATTAACACATTTTTATTTTACAGGTAGAAATATACATTTTATACAGGTATTATAATACAAACGATTTGATTTGAAATAATTTACAAAATTTTAGTCTTATCAATAGGTAAATTCATATTTTATGCATCATTGTTATTTTCACATGGCTAATTGAATTCTGGTTTAAACTAGGTCTTCGTTTTAAGCCATTAAGATTGACGTTTTACGTTTATCATCATCCCATCGACAATTGCTGTAATCACCGCTCGTGTGTTGTAATAACCGTGTATTTTAAATTATTCTGACCTGTTCGTATTAAACAAATATTGGCTGTAGAAATCTATATACAAATTGTAAACAATATAAATTCGTCAATAAGCCGTTAATTTAGTGAATGTACCTATAGTATTGCTAAAACACGGCATATACAATTATAAACTATATTATGTTAAGATGACATTTTATTGTAGTTCGAAATTCTTTCAACGGTTCATGATTTGTTTGTACGTGCGAAATCGAGCACGTCTGTAGTATTTTACGTTATCACAATGGAGGATTGAAATGGAACGTCATAATGATTAACCTTTTAAAATTATGTGGTAAAATATTCCTTTCAGAACACTTGTATGTATTATATTTACCTATCTCCCGAAAAGCTTTTATCAAATTATCACGTAAAAGTATTACATTGTGGAAATATTTTCCTTTTTTTTTTAAAAAAAAACAAACACACACATACACCTATTTTTTAACCATGTTACGTTAAGATTTCATATAAATTCACAAGCAATCTAATATTTCTTTGTAGAAAAAAAACATTGGAAATTATTGAAGTGTATATTTGCAATTTAATTTTGTGAATAATAATTAAAACTATTAAAATAAACAAATGTATTGCTTTACTTTTTTTTTCTAATATAAAGTACATAAAATACAAATACTTTTTTATAATTTTTTAAAAATAGTTGAATTACTGTTTATAATTAATAATACCATCATAATATTAACTTTCAAGTAATAAATATTCCACAAAAGTAATAAAACCAATTTCGATTTTATGAATGCATCAATTAATTTATAGACACAAACTAATTAAGTGTATTCCATGGTACCGTTTGTACTTATCATTTATTTTATGAGTGTAAATGATGACTTTCAAACCTTCAAGATTATATGCTTCCTACCTATAAATGGACTCTTTTAGGAATTAAACCTTCAGCGTGACATTTATTAATAGCATAATATTAATTTAAGTATAAAATTAATTTTTTTTCTAACTGTACTTCTTATTAATGAAATATAAATCCTTGGTCATAAGTATTTGAAAATTAGGAATATGTAGACATATTTTAAGTTCATCAAATAAATGTATAATGTTATATCGTAATTGGATAACATCCAGATATTTTAATTAATTGCTTTAATTAATATTTTAGTAACATTATTTTCTATATAAAATCAAATTATATATATATATATATATATATATATATATATATATATATATATATATATATATATATAAAATATTATATACTATATATACAATCCATTATAAATGGCGTAGGTACTTGTGATTTTTTTTTAATAAAAGGTCCAAAAGAATATTGTCTTAGAAATCATAATAATTTATATACATGTTTTTAAAATTGAATTTTATAAAATTACATAAACAGGGAGAAAATATGATTAAATGAATACTTTTATAAGCAAACTTAAATGTAGGTAATACCTTTTGAATTTTATGACAGTTATAGTATATAAAATATGAAACCTTTTGTATAGGATTTGTATATGATGCATAACATGTTGTTCAGATTTTGAACAAAACTGATGTGTGCATTATACATTATTAGACAATTATATTACATCCTTCTTTTTCTGTAACTCATTATAACAATAAAGCTCTTAGAGTATAGTCTACGTTTTAGATAAAATGCTTTATAATTGTGTGAATTACAATTCCAATAGTTTATTATCTTCTTTAAACTTTAATATTTTTCTGTGGTATATTTTTGTATACAATGTTTATAAAATGAACCAAAAAGGCTTTAAATTATCTTCACGATTACAGAATCTTATTTAAAGACAATTTCAATAGATTCCTTATAGATTTTTCAGCAGTTACAGTAAAGATTGATTTAATTTCTAAGCTAAATGTATATGATTGATAGGTGTTCAGAAAAAAAATTATCACAAAAACCAATTCTTATGATGGGTTTAAATATGAAATTTTATGTTAAATTAGAAAAAAATACATCTATTTCAATGGTATTATATCATTTAAATCTATTGAACTTTATATTAAACAACATTTATGTTAATCTCACTATCCATACTCATTTTTAATACAGTTTATTTTAATATAGGTATAACTTACTAAATTATAATTATATTATCTGTATATCTATATATTATTTTTATTATAAACAAATCAAACCTTATACTTATATAAAATTTACTAATAAAAAATTTAATTAAAAAAATAAAATAATATTTTAACTGTTACTACTTTTACATGTCAATGTCTTATTCATGCTATTAAGTATAATAAAAAATTATTCTTAATTACATAATGCCCCACTGTATCTTACACTTATATTATTATATATATTTTTTTATTTTTATTAAAGGCGTAATATCTGTCTAATAGGTGAACATTTTTTTCGTGATTATGTTTAATAAGTACTAAAAAATACTCCTTAATAGCTAGTTAAAATATTTATAAAAACTAATAAGGATATATATATATATATATATATCGTAGGCCATATGGAAAATTAGTTTGTTTGCAAAAAGACTAGGCTCTTTGCAATGGGGTAGCCCGTTTGCGAATTATTTATTATTTTTCCAAACAGCCTGCTGTTTTTCAGGCTCATTGCATACAGACTAACAGCTGTTAGGCCTTTTAAGAATTACTTACTATTTTTCAAACAGCCTGCTGTTTCTTTGGCTCATTGCATACATACTAATTTCAGTTAGGCCTTCTAAGAACTACAATCATTTTATGATAAAAACCATTTTAATTATTTAATTTTAAGGGTTATTGATAATAACACAGTACGAATATGTTATAATTATATAATATAATATAATATTATATAATATAATATTTTTTAATAAGTCTATATTGCTTACTATTTTTTTTTAGTTCCTGGTATTTTAGAAGCTGCTATTTCAGAAACAGCATCAAATATTGTAGCTAATGTCCGTGGTTGTTTAACTGCTTTCGTTTTATTTTTATAAGAATTAGTAACTTCATTGTTAAATTTGTTCATTACTGTTATATTTTCCATATTACGCACTCGTTAGTATTAACGCATACGTTGAAATACACACGGTTTACTAACGTATAGTATCCACCTATCTACAGTATGCCGACAAAAATATGTACGGTGAAAAGTTATAATCTAATCTACTGGTTAGTCATTATCTTGTAGATTCTATCAATTATTAAATATACGTCGTCAATCCGTATATAAATCCTTAAAATAGCCGGTTGTAATGTACTAATTTAATCTACTAATGTAGGTAAATAACGTTTATCAAATTGGTACACGATTTGGAATTATAAATACGTGGCTAAGCATAAATGTATTACAAGACAACCGATGCAGAATTTCTTGACGAAGTACCAAATACAATGATGACATTAAGAGAAATAGCGAAGAAACATTCTCAATTTGGAGGGCAGGGTTATCAAAAATGTTTTTGCAAAACATCGTGCAAAACAAATAGATGCACTTGTCGGAAAAACAATGTACTCTGTAGCTCAAAATGCCACGAAAAAACCACATGTAACAATAAATAAATACCTTTATATTATTAATAAATAATAATGTTACATGTTATACATTAATGTTACATATACGTACTGTGTTATTATCAATAACCCTTAAAATAAAATAATTACAATGGTTTTTACCATAAAATGATTGTAGTTCTTAAAAGGCCTAACTGAAATTAGTATGTATGCAATGAGCCTGAAAAACAGCAGGCTGTTTGGAAAAATAATATGTAGTTCGCAAACGGGCTACCCCATTGCAAAGAGCCTAGTCTTTTTGCAAAAAAACTAATTTTCCATATGGCCTACGACATATATATATATATATATATATATATATGTATGTATATTACTCATGTGGATTTCAATGAAATATTTGAACAAAACACCAACGATTTTGAAAAATATTATTATATTATATTATCGTATTAATATATGTGAAATTTTAAATATATTATCTTCTACACGTACATTCCCTTAAACCGGAGTTCTTATTTTAAATTCATATACGTCTGAATGGATTTAATATATTTCTTTGAAGCATACATAAAAAAAAATATCAAATTTAATTTAAAAACGCAATAAGTAAACATGAAAACAACGTACGGACAAACGTATGTGTTGGATGTTAAACTCAAATTGACACTTAAGTGATTTTCTTCCAAATATTTTATTATGTGTTTGGTAGTTCTATTTGAAATAATTTCTTGTTATGCTATTAAAAAGGAAAGCATGTTTTTAAATTCATATACTGTCTACAATATAACTTATAATTTCGGATTAACATAAAATATACAAAGTGCACTACCAATATTGAACCGTGGTTAGTTAATGTTAAGTCATTTTAGTCTCGATCACTGAAACTTATACATCTCATATTTGTTGAACACGTCATGGACAAAATGAAGTTATTAATGATTTATCGAAATCGTGGAGTAAAATGTCTAGTGAAAAATAAACCAATATTTTGTTATTTTATTTATAAACATCGTATAATTATATATATATATATATATTGAAGTATATAAATATGAAAATTGAACACACCGTATTGAATTGTATTGGTTCAATATGTATATATGTAACGAATAATGTTAAAAATTAAAAACAAGTGTACTCGTCGCCATTTATATCTTAAGATTAATAGTGAACGATAAATTATTTAGTAGAACAACAAATTACAAGTCATTAAGATAATATTAATATAGTAGAAATACAGAATGGCTATTGAAACCATCAGTCATTAATGATAAAATTAATTTTATTTTAATGTGAAAAAAAACAGGATAATAGAATTCTGCCAACCCGTTGTGAATTATTATTTTTTCTTTAGTTTATACGGTTATCGAACCTAATTTAAAACCTTCGTTTGTGTAAATTAGATCAAATAAAGAACGTATATTATATATTTTCAAAGTATACAAATTTGCATAAGCACTAAACACATATAAACCTTTAATATCCTTAATACGGTGGTATCATCAACGATTTGTAAAATTATACACTTAAGTTGTGTGGTTTATGGTGTGCATTAACTAAAAATACTACACAACTATCGCAGGTATACGTTGTGATAAAATGCCGAAGAAACCGCATAATATTTATGGCATTGAAAAGTGCCTTAAATAATTTTCAGGCGCGCACGTGCATTTAATTATCGGAAACATTGATGGTTACCGATACACGTCCGGTGGATGTGCATTGATAGAATTGTTATAAGCCATTGTTGGATCCGATTTGGACTATTTGTTTTGACAATCAAACTAATAACAGATGTTACGTTGTAACCGGTATTTGGAAACCTTATTGTTGAACTACATAACTCACGTAAAACATCGAAACACAATAGCACGTTTGTAATGTGGTTTCGTGAATTGTTTTGATTTAAAAACGAAGCATTCCATGTCAGTGGTGGAACACCAACGGCAGTAAACAAAATCGTGGCGTATTTATTTGATTTATATAAATACATTTTCGAGTTGTTGCGTCCAAATGCAAGGTAGTATGAAAAACGTATAATCATAAAATATTTAATACATTATATATGAAAAACGTATAATCATAAAATATTTAATACATTATATTCTGCTGAAAACATATTTGTATACATAAACGCTTTTTGAAATGTATTGTCACGTGTTCTCTTAAATTGTGTTTTTGTTTGTTATGATGTTTTCCCTCGTTAAATGAACGTGCATTTGGGAATTTGTTTAAAATTAATTATATAAAAATAAAAAGATTTTAAATCATAAATTGAGTGCGTGATAAATGAGTTGACTTTCTTTTTTTATTTATTAACTATAAAATTAAATAAATCCCTCCCCCGACTGAAGGTACGTCGATCATACTTTAAGAAGCACTGGTACACGTCATACGTATTGATTGAAAATAACATTTGTAAACGACTTGTACGATAACTTAATATCAAATTTGTTTTACTCTTTGTTTTAAAGCTGTGAGATGCGTATTGTGCTCAGCACAAACTCTCATATTTATAAATATAATGAATAACAAACAAATTAATAATTAAAATTTAATTCAGAGTGAACCTTATAACAATAGCACAAGTGTAATATGCCGATTGATAAATTAATGCACATAATATTAATACCTACATTTTTGTAAATCGGTAAGTATCAGCATTTCTGATGGGCATCACGCTAATTACACCCAAATAGGTAAATACGAATCGGGCTCCAAACCTCAGCAGAAGATATTTACTTGCGTATGTATAGTCATACACACATTTAATCCATGCTTACCAAAGACTTCAAAAGACATTATTTTTATAAACACATGGTAAACGTAAAACATAGTATTAGATATTGTATTAAAAAAAAAAAAGTTCGTTTTAAACGTGTTACGTCGCGATGCTTAAAACATTGTAATGAAGTGTCCATTATAGCAATCACTACACGTGCTTGCGAAATTCGACTGTCAATATGTCAATACATACGATTCTATGTCCAGTCATAAAATATAGATAAAACATTAAAGTATTATAAACTCTAATGACAGTATATCACTGCTTTATATTTCCAAGTATGAATAGTTATTGTATTAAGTTATGTACATTCTTCTTTAATACAATATAAAACTTTATTACAAAAAGCCTGTTGGAAATTGTAATTCTTAATTTTCTAAATGTAGTAGTAATATTATATTATTATAATATACATTATTGATATAATTTACAGCTACATAAATTATGTTGACAAAAATATTATCTAATACTTTCTACTAGTTTTTAATAAATATTACTAATTTCTATAAAAGATATTCGTTAAAATGTATTTTATCCTATAAAAAAAAGTATCAGAACATTTTTTTATTTTTATTATATAATTTATGAGTTAAAGAATAAAGACACAATTAACAAAAACCAATAATTTTTCATCAAATAAATTCTACAATTTTAGTCAAGGTTAACCGTTAAGGTGTGTCAAACATAGAATAGTATAGAGATACAAATTAAATATTTGACACCCAGACTCATTTTAAGAATAGTTAAAGCTTCAATCGTCTATCATCCAAATATAAATAAAATAATGTATGAAGGATATCAAATAATGTAACCAGACGATAACGATAAAACAAAAAAAAAAAAAAAAATAGGTCAATAACGAATATAACGATAAAGTGTAACGGGTCTTCCGGCTATACAATTATATAAAAAGTTCTTTTTCGCACGTTTCCGTTTTATCAACTTATATGATAACTTTCTATACCCATTACTGTTTTGAAGTTTAGAAAATTAGTCTGTGTAATGGATTCAAGTTTTAAAACAAAGCTAGTCTTAGATAAAAGTTTAGCCTTTATAGTGTCTTAAATAATAGTTATACTATTTATTACATAATATTATAATAATATTTATGGCCAAATCATATTTATAACATATAAATAACAATATTTTTTCTATAAATAATATAATTGGATGCTCGATTGTAAAAATTATGTATATACCTATTTAATTTTAATTTTTTAACGTTTTTTTTTTTTTTTTTTTTTAATGAAAATAAAAGTATTGTTCTTTAGTTTTATACTTTAACAAGGATAAAAATAATAAATTATAATTTAAATGTATGAAAGTATAGTTATAAATTAAAAATAAGTATTATATTAATATTTAAAAATAGTTTTTTCTACATTTAGTTTTCATTTTTCCTTCGTCACTTATTCAGTAACTCCTTTTCTCTACCATACGAGCTAATTGTTATTACGTTATTGAAATTGAAACATGAATTCCTTCCACTGATAGTATTATAATGATTAATATATATTTTAAACTTATAGGGTTCTGAACCATTTGGGATTAAAATATAATGATTCAGCATTTCAACAATCTAGAACAATATTCCCATAATTTTTCTTGTACGTTCCAGTAAATTAGAATTTAAACCAAATATTGTATTTTATAATTATAAATATGTTTTATAATCTTTTAATCTAAACAGTATAAAATGTAACGTTAACATTTGATCTGCGTGGGAGATATCAACCAGTGGACAATTCTTATTCAAATATTGAACTTAGATTGAAAATGTTATATTATGAAGTCAATACCGAAGCAATACGTATCGAATGTTATATTAGTATGAAAGTTGAATTTTAAATAATAGTATAATAACTATTGAATCTAGAAAAAAAAAGAGTCAACATAGATCAGTTGATATTTTCGTTACAGTTATATTTATTAATAAACACATTGCACATTTGTTACTTGTGTACTTAGTATAAAAATAATTACATCGATAAATGTAAGCTGTATGATTAAAAAATGTTGATATGTTGGAATCTAATAAATTCCTCTTCAAGTATTCCATAAACAATGCAACTACCATTTTATAGCATAACTAAAATATTAGGTGTTCATTAAAAAATGAGTTGAATTATACATATTACAGTTTTGGTTTAATTTTTATTATTAAAAATAGTAATATCGAATCGAAATCTTGAAGTTCTTAGATTCTAAAACTGAGTCACAAAAAAATATGTTAATATGTTGAACACTAGAATTATTTGAGGTAAGAGCATTTTTGGCATTTATTTTGGCGAACATTTATGTATCAAAATATTTTATATATATATATGAGTTAATATATATTCAATATCGCTAAACAGTATTACAAGTGTCTATATAAAATGGAATAAAATGAACAACGCACTCGATATACATATAATATATTTATAATGGATGAAATTATGGAATTTATGACATTAACTAGAACCACTGCTGAATAGAAAACGCGATATACTAACGGTTCTGGATCAACCGTCATCGGGTCATAACTATCCAAACAATGGTTATCGTGCAATCGGAAGAATTTCTGTAACTGAGCAATGTAGTTGAACTCTTTACATGATATACAAGAAATTGTTTACTTAACAACTTAAAATGTATGAACTAACTAAAAGAAATATTTATTTATAAGTAGATCTAATGTCCGTCAAGTTGGTATCGGCACATTATGCTAGAGTTATGTAAATGGTATCAAAAATTTACTAGGAATTTGCTAGATTTTGCTAGGGCATATTTGGATTTTGCTAGGGCCCCTGTCGTTTAAGGGGGAGGTTCCAAATTTGGCATCAGCACCGGCACGTTGTCCGATCTTAAAAAAAAATATGTCAAATTATTTAGCTGAATTTGCTAGATTTTGCTTGGGCATTTTTGGAATTTGCTAGGAGGTTTAAATCGGGGTACATATTTTTAAATATTTTTATTTGGCTAGGAGCTTTTAAAAATATATTTTTGACTGTAGATATTAATTTACTTACTTTTATCAATTTTTATTGTATGGTTTCTGCTATTCCGTATTAAACACGTTAAATGGATTATTTTGGAGGAAACGCATTTAATTTGTTGAAATATGTAGGAAAAATGGAATTATTAAGAAATATGTAAAATCATGTACTTATGACAAAATATGTAAAAATATGTAAAATAAAATATAATTAATTTCAATGGAAACCCTTTGGAACAAATTTATCACTAATCTAAATTAATTTATCAAACCACAGAAAAAATATGTATTTACATATAAATCCAAGCCCTAGTAATTAACGTATGCAGTTCTTAGGTAGTTTATACTATGTATAATACGGAGTTAGTTGACTACTCATAGTAATCACATATTAACATCGCATTTGTAGCTTCACTCAACCTAGCGTTAATCATCCGTATTCCTTTCTAAGTAGTCAATAGGCACTTATTCGTAATTTCTCAACTATCAGTGTGACAACTATGCATCTACTATGCTATAGTATTTTGACTTTATATATATATATACATTGTATATGCCTACAACGGAATCATACTTCTCCCATTTTAGGTTTCTGATTTCTTACAAATATTTCAGTTCTATAACGAAGTAAAGATATATTAACAGTACATTTTAATATTGAATATATTTTACAAATTTCTTATGTGTAATTTACAAATATTTTATGGTTGAATATAAACTAGGATATGTGGAGTTATAGATTTTTGTTCCGACACTTTTCTTGTTTTTTTTTGAAGATCGTCGTGTAATTCCCATTCAAAAAATCTAGCAAATTTGGCTGAATAATTTGACATATTTTTTTTTAAAACCGAACAACGTGCCGGTGCTGATGCCAAATTTGGAACCTCTCCCTTGGACGACAAGAACCCTAGCAAATTCCAAAAATGCCCTAGCAAAATCTAGCAAATTCAGCTGAATAATTTGACATATTTTTTTTTGAAATCGAACATAGTGCCGGTGCGCCCACAAAGATAGCACCGGCATGTTTGTTTGCGGATTATCAAAGTTTAGGGGCCCTAGCAAAATCCAAAAATGCCCTAGCAAAATCTAGCAAATTCCTAGCAAATTTTTGATACCATTTACATAACTCTAGCATAATGTGCCGGAGCCAACTTGACGGACATGTAGATCTAAAATACAAGAACATAGAAAGTGGGACGCATATTGTTTTTTAGGAGCTTACGATACACCGTACATAAAATAAGAAGCTGATATTTTTTTAAATATAAATTATCTCATATATTAAGTAAACACGCCCATGAATTCAAGTTCAGTATATAAATAATTTAACTTGAGTTAAATATGCATATAGTGACAATTTTGTTTAGCTACGCAAATAAAAGTAAAATATGAACAGAACACAACATAAATTGTATACTAAGAGTTGGAAAAACGATCAATAAATAGATTCAAAATATAATTTTAATCTGAAAAATTACAATTATATTTTGCCTTATTAAATCAACGATCAATACAAATATCATGAAAATTACGATAGTTAAGAATTGAAAATTTTTCACAACAGAACGCAATTTCTATTGAGATACATAAAAATACCATGAGTGCAATAAATCAGAACTGGAAATTAATCTGTTTAAAGTACAATGCTATAAAATCAAAAACCACCACTACAAAGTTTCTAAACTTGAATAGACAGCATTTTCGATTTCAATTTAGAGAATGTGTGTCTTGGAACGTCCGGGATATGAGAAGTAAAATGATGTAGGAAACAGATGGTTGCGAAAGCCACTGATTATAAATCCAAGAGTGTATAATCGTTGACAAACATTCTGAAATGTTGAAAATTAATTTGGTTTGCAAATCGCATCGTAATAATTTATGAAAGTAAACATATACCTAGTTGATACAACACAAATATACATCATGAAGTTCCAGTTGAATACATTTACGGATAAAGACTGTCGTTGCAATGATGTCGTGTCGTTTATGTATAAATTGTCTGTTATACAACTATATTATGACGGTCAATTATTTCAAAAGTACAAAATGAAGTTGTATACGCGTGTAATCGAACAGTAACGAGACTCGTAGTGCCACAATGCTTGAAAAAACGTTAACGAGTTAATAAGGTTTTTCATAAAATAGTTTTTAAAACTATAACTAATACGTGACACATCGTAAATTTGACATATACTTTTTCCTACTAGGTTGAAATATCGCTTTAGGGTTTCTCCTATAAGTTTTTGCAATCGCGTTTGAGTTGTTATAACAGTCAAAGCGGAAAAGAATACATACAATTTAATATTGTTGAACAAGTCAAGGATTTTAAGGCGACTCGTTCACTTGTGTTTAAAGAAGTTTCAGTCATACTCCGTGTGTTTATCCTCGAAAAGGCAATTTCTAGACGTTTCCGAGATCAGAAGCTATTTACCCCGTTTCATTTGAAGTCGAGAAAAAACGGAACGCAAACATTTTATTCTCATTTTAAAATTCTATTTTTAACTACATAAGTAAATTAGAAATTTTTCAGTGAAACATTCACGTCATTTTTTAGTAACTATGAACTTATGAATTTGCGTCTAAATTAGATTGATAATTGTCACTGAAAAAACAATACAGTTAAACCATCAGTGGTTGACTAATGACTGTAATTTATGTTAAAGTATTACCATATTTGTATTTATTATGACTTAGTTTGTAAACTTTTGATTTGTTCAAAATCACCGCTTGTTATTGACTATAATTTATTTACGTCATGTGACCTATATCAGATCAAACAGATTGTGTACAAAATTCGGTATAAATCATCTTATAAGTTGACACATTTGTTTATAACATACATAAATTTATAAGTTTTGAAGAGACCGCAGAATTTTGGACTTATATTTTATTCTTTGGAGTGGTTTTTTTATTTTATTTTTTTATTTTTATCATCACAATTATAGTGCTATAAACTTAAATAAGTCAAAAATTAAATTTTTGGGTTTTTATTTTCGGAGAATAAAAAATTACGAATATGCGTTGTTTTGACGCTTCAAATGTATACGTATTAAGCAATTAATGGTCAGTTTTAATATTAGCGACGACATAACTGTACATTAAATATTAAATAAAGAAAAAAATATAAAACTAATTTATATGCGTAGATAGATTAATATACTCACATTTTTAATCAATATCAATAACTATTATGTTTGTATGACTGAATTACGTGAATACATTTAATATAAATAGTAACAAAAAAAAAAAAACTCCGGATAAAATAACAGTGGCAGAAGTTCGTCGTTCGTCCCTTCGGTCTTTTGACAGGATAATAGTAATGGGCGTATTGAGTTTTAAAAAAGTGATAACTATTTCCTTTAGTCAAACGATTTTGTGCAAAGCTTCAATATAAAAATATACCATTTATATATTTTACCGTTCTTAATCTAATTGTCGGTATGTTTTTTTTTTTTTTTTTTTAATAACTTGTTTAAAATTTTCTTGCTTAAAGGAAAATATATTTTTTTAACTAAATATTTAAAAAATGTTGTTCTATATATATCCAAAGTGTCATTATGATTTTTAATAAACAATTATAGTTGAAAATTGATGTAAAATATTTAATTTTGTAAAAATCGTATAATAATTTACTTAATGTTTATAAAATAAAACCCAGGTTAATGATTTTTCAAGTATTTTCAGTTCAATTATTTAAATATATGAATAAGTTTATATTATATTTTCAAGTCTGAATATCCAAAAATTAAAATCTGATCACGCAAAAACTTTTAAAAAAATTAGGTATTTTCAAATTTCTATGTTTAAATCAAAAGTATTAAACATTCTTTTAAAAATTTTATCAAATATGAAAAACATTTCTTTGGTATAGAGTCAGAGTTTTAAGTTTCAAGTTACATTACCTTTGGATACATGACTAAATAATTACAATTTGAAAATTTCGTTCACAGCACATTTTTACCATTTTTATTAGATTGTTTTGGCAATTTTATCTTACCCCCGGAAGAATTAATTGAGATTTTAAAAAAATTACCTTTTTAAAGTATCATCCTAAGCCAATTTTATAGAGTATTTAGAGAAAAAAATAAAAAACAAACATCATAATAAAACCATAAGATTCTTTGCTTCGATCAGAATCTAAAATGATAGAAACGAAAATCAATATGAATATGAGATTGATAACTTTTAAAATATTTACCCAAAAACAAATTTTTATTCTAATAAAGTTTACTACAAACTAAATTATGAAATACATTTTATTACAACTTTCGTATTTTCAGGACATGACTACGAATGCAACTTTAAAAATACAGTACATTTTATTGCATACCTAAAATTAAATAGAAAAAAGTCAACAATGTAGGTGGGTTAGGTATAAATTGGTAGTAATTGGAAAATTATGTGGAATATTTACATTCCTCCTTGTTGAAAGGAGGGCATTCAGAATGACAAAGGTTCAAGTGTAAATCAGTGCAACTAAATAGTCTTGGAAGCTAAATATAATATAATTTTCTTGGTTCATTGATAGTCTTCGGATGTCGGTAAGCTGTTCCCTTATGATAATTACAAAAATAGCGTAAAATTTAAATAAAGTGTTTTGGACACAGAATTTGATGATATTATTTTGGGAACATTTCAACATTTGTACAAAATGTCTAATTAGTTATTGTAATTGCGTTGTATAGAGTAATAAAATTGGCCAAGTCTATATGTACACTAGTGTTCTGCAGGTTCTGTTATTTAAAGAACCAGACCGGACTTCAAATTTTACTAGAGGATCGAAGTCGAACTGGACCACACTTAAACGTTAATCAATGATCAAAATTGGATCAAACCGACGGCTTCATATAATTTTTAGACCGGACCGGACCAATAATTAAATAATATTTAATAAAGTATATCGTGAACCGAACTGTCGGTCCGATCTTAAAACATTTTAGACCGTTTATGGACCGGTCCGTAAAGTTCAGTCTATATTAGCCCAGACTGTACCATATGATGCGTTTAGTATTACACTGGACTGGACTACCCGACTTAATAAATAAATTTATACCTTAAGTTGTAGGTTTTTTTTTCGTTTTATTTATTTACATAACAATATCTGTACTTAGATTTTAAGTACTATGATTGAGATCGGAATGAGACTGGGCTAGACTGATTTTCATTTTTTTTTTTGAAATCAGACCAGACTGAAAATAATACATTTCATCTGAGAACTAGACCGAACTACTCCTAAAAATTATTGAACAAGACCAAACCAACGATTCAATAGATTCTGTATGTTAGGATTGTACTAGACCAGATCACAGTCCGGTCCGGTCCAGACTGAACTGATTAAGACTGATTAACTGACTAACCTAATCTGACCATCCAGAATACTAATGTACATACTAAAGACAGGGCTTCTTTATTTTAAACGGCTAAAATTGGAATGGTTAACAAGTGATACACTTGTAGTCACGAAATTCAACGAAGAATTCTATCAAGGATCTGATGAACATACGCATAAGAGTATCGAGTTAGTTATTCGATCAAAGACAGTATCCTTTGACGGTTGACCTATTTAAAATGACAATGTTGTAGCGTTTGGTATGGACCTTATAATTTGATTTGTGTTATTTGTACGCATGCAAACAGAGCCGTTATTTATTAATTTCTAAAAAATAACTATCTTGAATGATGTACGTCGTTACAATGCATAGTTTTAATAATGTTTTAATGATCATATCTTAAATATTACTTGGAAGACTTTCATATAGCATGAAATAATTAAAATAGTTATTAGATACAATGTAAAATATTTTCTTTGTGAAGTTTTAATTATTACGTTAGAAGTTGTTAAATAAATTATGAAAAACTAATCAATACACCATACCATTCATGATAAAATTTTGTATTAAAATATTTTGGAGAACTATATTATTTTAATATCCGAGATGCTCGTCGCTTAGAAAAACCAGGTAAACCGCAGTGGACGGGACGGTCACAAAATTGTTAGAGATAAACGTAACAGTTTCAAAGGCAGTCCAGTTTTTTCGATAAAATGTTTAAATATATACAGGGTGCGTTGTGAACCCATGGACTTAAATGATAATAGAACACTCGGGATGTAAACCAAACGAGATCGCTCTCCCGAGAACCATGTCAACGAACTTTCGGTAACCGTACGCCGCACTTGAATGGATTTTATTTCGCACGCGTAAACGATCCCACGAGACGGTTGCGTCCTAATGGAAATTCAACGGCTCTTCGTTATCAGATGCACGTGCAGAACACAAAAGGACCAACAGAAGATTGTACGCCGAATTGAAACGGACGTATGTGTGCCATCGACCCCGGAGGAACCGATTGAAACATTAATCAGCTCGTTTCGCGCGTTGTTCCGTAACAAACGGCAGACATCGTGCGCGACATACACGATTTGGGATAATTACATAAACCACGTGACGTTCGAGTAATGTACCCAATTGATGTATTATCACCAGATGATCGTGTTCGAAAAATAATGTGTTTGAAAGGTTATTCGTTCGAATACTTTTTCGAATACTTTCGTTCGCAAGTGTATTAACAAAAACTGTATAAGCTGTGGATTACACATTATTTCGCGTTTTTTTTCATACATATTATTATTAAATTATCGTTAGGGTGGTCCTTAGTTTTAAACTTACGAATTTTTGATTTCTTACCCTCTAATTTTGTTCATAACTATAAGAAAGTAATTCGGGTTGAATTTGGTCATGATTACTCACCCTTTTCACGTGCCCCAAGAGGGTTGAATATTAGTGAAAAAGGGTTGTTTTGTCATTTTTTGACTGTATTCAAAAAAAATATTATATTTATCATAAAAATATATAAAACATATATTATAGATATTTATATTTTTAATAAAAAATATATTCATATAATTTCTCATAAATCTATTATTTCCCAAGAAAAATTATAAAATATCGAATATTTTTTTTATTTAAAAAAAACGATTTTTTACAGTTATTTAAATATATTAAAATAATGGTCAATGATACTACAAAATATCTTATGTACAATTTATAAATAATTTTATTTCCTAAAAAAAAAATAATCAGCATAAATTTCATTGGATTGACAGTTCTATTGTAACAGTCAGTTAACGTAAAAAAATGTAATGTATCTAAAATTGTATCATGTTAATTAAAGTTTCATTAATAGTACACATTTTAATATAATACAGTTTATACAATATCTTATAAATCTATTATTATCTATTATTTATTATTTCATAAGAAAAATGATATAGGTAACATTGAATATTTTATTTATTTAAAAAAATCAATTTTTTATTATTATATTATTATTTTTGTACAATTTTTTTTATTTAGAGCTTATCTGTATATATAAAAATTTCGTGTCACGATGTATGTTCGCGATAATCTCCGAAACTACTGGACCGATTTTGATGAAATTTTTTACACCGTGTGTAATTTGGTCCAACTTAAAATATAGGATAGTTTTTTTTTTCAAATTTTTTAATATTTTAAATATTTTAACTTTTTAATAAATGTGTATAATTGCATGGTGTATTTCGGGTTTTCCCGTGACCGACCGCAAGTATCTATATATATCGGTACGACGTAAATTCAGAAAATATATATGTTGGTTTGTACTTAATTTCAACATTTAGATACTTTACCTATTACTTTTAAATTTTTTCATACATAATAACACTAATACATGGCCTACGAAAATGCCAAAAAACCAACTAATACGCGGGCAACGCCGTGTCGGGACAGCTAGTAAAATTATATAAATTTTTAATATTTGTATTTTTGAAACACTGTGTAAATTGAAAATGTCAAGCTAAAATATTACTGTCGTAATTCAATAGTTTCATAAATAACACACATCTTAAGATAATAATACATTATATACGAGTAGATAATATTTTGTACCTAATAGTTGTATCGGAATCGGAGAATATGTTACAATTGAGATTATGGGGTGGTAAACTTCTTCCCTTACTATCCGTAAAAAAAAATGAATGACCGCCTATAGGATTACCAATAGTAATATAATTTAAATTCAAAGAGTAGTTGCTAGGTGTACCTGAACTTATATCTAGAATTAGACAAAATCAAGCAATATCAGTATATCATGCTTTTGGAAATTGGGGTTTAACCGAAAACATACAAGCTTTATGTTGTGATACAACCGCATCCATCATGGGTCGACTAAAAGGCACTTGTATATCATTAGAGCAACGGCTAGAACATGATATACTATATTTACCATGTATACATCATATACTTGAAGATTTATTGTGCTCCAGCTGCTACTCTGGCATCAAATATGGACTTACAATTTATTAAAAAGCTAATATTGTACGAGATAATTGATATTCAAATTTCAAAATTAACATTAGAAAAAATGTGTAGTCATTTGTGATACTTAATACCAGAAGTAACATTATTAGCATTTTTTCGTGACATTGTATCACTGAAAACAAAGGCAAAAATGGTTAAAGCAATGAAGACTTTTGATGTCAAATCAGAATACAAAAACGAATAATTTTATAATTAAATAAAATATACGATTATGCTAATAAAGATATCCATAATTTTATATCAGTCCAATCTAGGAATTTTCTTTTAATAGATTCGATATGATGTTGGACTTTTTAGATTTATATCCAAAATTGTGGTACGAAATTAATCAATATATAAAAGGAAAATAATTAGTAAATATATCTTAACTGTAATTAATGATATTGCGAAGCTAGGAGTGAAATTAATTGAAGATTATAGAAAATTAATAACTAAAAGCGAAGACCAAAAGCAATATTTAATGCAAGTAGTGAGCAAGTATCGTCGGTGATTTCCAGATTGTAAAAAACCACCTTTCCCAAGACCTTTGAAATAACTGTAAGAAATCAACTATGTAAAAAAAAATTAAAAAAATTATAATAATAATTGTTATAATATAAATTTTCTTATGAAATAATAAATAATAATAATAATAATAGATTTATAAGACATTATATTAACTGTATTATATTAAAACGTGTATTATTAATGAAACTCTTAAATTAACATGATAAAATTTTAGATACATTAATTAAATTTTTTTACGTTAACCCGACTGTTACAATAGAACAGTCAATCCAATGAAATTTATGTTAATTAACTTTTATTAGGAAATCAAATTCTTCATCAATTGTTCATAAAATATTTTGTTGTATCATCAATCATTATTTTAATATATTTAAATAACTGTAAAAAATCGTTTTTTTTTTAAATAAATAAAATATTCGATATTTTATCATTTTTCTTGGGAAATAATAGATTTATGAGAAATTGTATAAATATATTTTTTATTAAAAATATAAATATCTATATTATATGTTTTATATGTTTTAAGATAAATACAATATTTTTTTGAGTATAGTAAAAAAATGACAAAACAACCCTTTTTCACTAATATTCAACCTTCTTGGGGCACGTGAAAGGGGTGGGTGATCATAACTAAATTTAACCCCAATTACTTTCTTATAGTTATGAACAAAATTAGGGGGTAAGAAACAAAAATATTAAAAAAAAAAAATTTCTTCATCTATAGGTAAGGACTACCCTAATTATCATAAATAATGAATACTGTGAATATTGAGTTGTGAGATATTACTTTTGAAACCTCTCATTTAGAATAACGTATTTTTTATTGAGTTGTCCAGTTATTGACTGCTATATAACTACAATACGTACATTATGGATATTCATTACAACCATAAGAAGCTATAATTTTCTTGCCAAAAAATTTTCTAAAACATAATTTTCGAACAAAAAATTGCATACATATGACCTTTAAACAGGTAACCGATTACCTCACCTTAGTACTGGTGCAGCGTACATTTTTACCCCAGAACGGAAGTTATATCCATTACAATTCTATAGGTTTTTTTGTTTTTTAATTGAAAAAAAAAAATAAAAATTAAACTTTTCAGCTCTGACCCAATAACGTTCACACTGTATTAATTTTATTATTATTGCCATGTGGACATCATTCGGTTCATCAATCACAGTCATGACGTATGCTATACATTCTATCCAGGATTGATACTCATAGTATATAAATATATTTGCATATACACAGCCATCACGATTGATATAGAATTGATACACGTACATCGTTTATCGAAACGACGATTATAGTAATAACAATATATATTCCCCGTGCCACCGATCTCGAGGGGAATGGAACATTACAGCGACGGGCGCTTTCAACTATAAAAACATAGAGGTTCAGTCGAAACGCCATTTTCGAATATAGCACATGCATAATGTCGTATACAATGGCGCATTCAACAGAGAGAGAGAGAGAGTAGGTCTCTCCTCTCGTGCCTCTTTTTATTTCTAAAAGTATTTTTCAATCATATTTTCACTGTTGTTTTTTATGAACATTTAAAATTCTAAAGAGTATGAATGAAGTAAATATTATTTTCTTGTTTAAAATAAAAAAATATATCTGCATTTTTGTTATCAGAGTAATTAGTTAGTAGATGTAATTCTAGTAGGATAAAAAAGAAAATAATTGTCATTGCTAAAATTGCAGGGTTATTCAATCAATATTTTTCAAAAGCCATATTAAGAATCTAGAAATGATCACGAACCATATAAAATCAGAGCACATATTTAATACATATTTTAATCATCATAACAATACTGATCGGCAGAAGCTGTATTTAATTGTTTGATAAAAAAATAATAAAGAAAAAATGTATATTATAATGGTATACAAGTATAAAACTACAAAAGTAACAAAAGTATAACTCAATTTTATAAATATACCAGAGCATAGGAAATAATAGTAAGCTTTTTAGACAACCGAGAACAATTATTAGAGATGGAGATCATTGTTATGTGTCAATTCAAATATTTTACGTCAACTTTGGATGTCGTCAACGGGGTACTTAGGCGCCTGTATACGTGTAACAATGTAAAAACAAATGTGAAATGACTCGTGGTTGCAGGAGCTTAATGGAAATGTCTCGTTCCGGTGCGGCCTTTGGGCCTCGGCAACGGCTGAAACGAGGTAGCGGTGACCGGAATCGTCATGACGTCTGTATTGCCGGTGAGCGGGTAGACCTTTGAAAACCGCGAAATCGTGGCGACGGCGGCGAATCGCACGATAACCCCACGGGGACACGTTCGCGTTCAGCACCGGCGGCATCGTCTTATTTTCCTTAAACCGTTGTTAATGACGCGTGAAAAACGAGAATTCGGGGTTGAAGATTCGCGCGTATTATATAATAGTGTATTAAATATACGTATCATATCGCTGTCGGAAACTTCATCATTATACGGTATATTATTATTTGTACGATCGGGAGAGCGTGAGATTTATTCGTGACTGAATTCGTACGGTGGCGGGGAGCGAGATGCAAGGACAGACGGGCAAAAAGAGAGAGAACGTGAATACAGAATAACCCAAAGAGAGAAAAGCGGTGTTTTTATTTGTATCCTTCGCCACCATTGTTATTCAATAAGCTAGACACAAGATATACAAGAAATTCAACGAGCATAAACACATACACATACACCAAAAAGTGACAGTGTGATAAAAAATACGACACAAGACTAAATGAGTCTGAGTGAGAGAAAAAGTCATTGCATTCCTATATTATTATACGACTACTTGTACGGTATTAAATTTGTTTTTGGTTACATTCTCTTATATGTTGAAATTGACAATATATGTACTTTAGTGCTTTGCTGTCCAAATACTGAAATACCAAATACGCGGAATTCAGACAAACTTTTTCTTTCTAATCTCTAGTACTTTAATTTTACGTTTAAATATTGTGGTATGACCAATGTTTACTTTATTTAAGATAACGCACTATACTCACACGCTATGTTTTTTAATTTTGTCTTAACTTTTCTTTAACTTTTCTTTAATTTTTAAAGTTTGTTGAACTGAAATTAAATGATATTTTTATCACATCATTTTAAAAGCACTCGTGGTGTATAAAATTTAATTTTCATACCACAAGTATACTAGCTTTTTTATCATAACTATTCATTCCATTTGTGTCATACTTTAAAAACATTAAAACAAAATACAATTATATAAAATCAAATTTAAACTAACTTTACCGAAAATCGATTCTACATACATTTTTTGATTTATAAATATGATTACTTTATTTATAAACGTCAGTTAATATGCAACTAGCTCATTTCTAGATGATTTAATATTTTTTGCTGAAGCAATTTGTATTAATTTGCATTAAACACAAAGAAACAAGTCTTACCATAACTAATTGTTATTCGAAAAGTTAGACACTATATTTTTCTATAAGCATTAAAATATGAATTTTAAAACCACAACTCTAATACTTAAGATGAAATTATTTAATATTTATGTAGTACCCATTTACTACATGTTTATTTTTTCCACTATTTATATTATCAATGATAACTTGATAAAAGTATTATAGATTATGAGCTATAACTACACTCGATTTTCATATTTATAGATGGTCTATTAAAGATAACTATTAAATGTATTTTATTGGCCAACGATAATGAAAATAATCTCGTCCTATCAAATATATCTACTATTCTTCAACTGTAAAGATTATATTTTCGATAATGATTCTACGCTTGGTAATCATCAGTCACGTTGATCATAATATTAAACAAAAATTATCCAATCTTCAATAATTTGTACCAAATAAGACCAACATTTTACATCAACAGAAATAATATAGCTTGAATATTATTTTTATTTGGTGTGTTGAAAAATATAATCACATTAAGTTAGAAGAAAACTAAAACATTTGATCAATAATTGTAACTACTTGTTTACGTTATTTTTAAATTAAATAAAATGGACATTTTTTCATCTCTGTTGGTATCACACATGTTGAGAATACTAAGTGTGTTACTGCCTCCGGTAAAACACAAATTATATATAACGTGTTTATTGAATCCAATTTCATTAGAATATCATCATTCAGAATATTAATAAGTATCTTTTTCTTAACACTATAAATAATGTATTCTACAAATAAACCTATAATATATCTAACCTAAAAATAAATACATCATAATATATATTCAAGAATTTAATAAAAATTAGTTAACGCATATAATTATACTACAAAACCCTTATTAACGTGATGTAGATATATCAAATAAAGTCGTCATGACCATTAAAAAATAATTAATTAAACATAAAAGATAATATTTTTAAGGCTGTAAATTGATGATATACTAAACTATTAAAATAAATCTCATTATAATTTTACTTTCCACTATTGAACATTCGATGACTGTTATAAACTTTTGTAAAGGATGGAAATGATTAATCATAACGTATCTTCTATATTACAGGTACATCAATATATGTATCTATATTAATTAACGTGTATTGTACATCTCAAAACATAGTTATTATTTACACTTAATGTTCATATAATTGAACTAAATTCCTTTTATATATAATTAAGCACACTATAATTATAATAAAGATTCGCAAATTGGATCAATACACGTTCAGTTTTGATAGCTAATAAAATAACGATAAAATACCTCGTAAATTGCAAAATTGAAGGTATTAATTCACAATTATTTTGTATAAAAGTAATGCAATTTAGTCTGTTACTTTTTCAAATTTATGATTAATATCTAAATTATATTTAAAATTTATCAACATGATTTTTATCCGTGGAGTCTATCAAATAAATGTGTAACTTAGATATTCATTACGAAAAGTTATTATTCCAATTTTTTTTGCAATGGTATTAAAAGGTATATGTATATTCTATTACACTTTTGTATAAGCATGAAAACATTTGAATCTTTATAGAAAGTTACTCGGAAATAAAATATAACTTTTTTTTTTTATATTATTTCCCCATTGATTTATCACATTATACATATAGTTAAATAATTTAACACAATTTGTCCATAAATAATATTCATCACAAATAGTAAATATTTTTGCCAAAAAAAAAAAAAAAAAAAAATGATGTTATTGTACTACATTATTATAGTATATTACATTTCCCCTATAAATCTAATTCTCCATCATTGCACAATGTATTTTTCGGTAAGTGCATAAATAATATATCTACCAAAGATTTTTAAATATAACAAAAATGGGTATTCTAACTTTGTTTTGGACTAATGTTATTGATTGTATCCGCGCTACAAATATGTGCTGAAGGAAATGGGCAAACACCACCTGCGCTGTAAAACTTTTTCCCTGGTTCACAGCAGTCACAATTATATAAACTTTTCTATACTAAACTAACGGGTAGAAATAAAAGAAAAAGAACTACATATCGTTACAACCTGTAAGAATAATCAAAGATTTTGTTAAAATAATTTTATTAGATGCCCGTTTTCTTTAGGCTTTTGCTTATAAAAATGTAACAAAAGAATCCAAAACTTAGGGAATATATTCACGATGTCTAGGAATTTAAATATTTCACCAACAATTGTAAACATAGAAATATTCCCTTTTTCGGTGTACCCATGTCTTTAGTGGTGTGCTGACTTTTCGGACCCTTTTGCGGGTTCGATCATTAAAACTTAAGTTATAATCAACGCATTCACGAAGACATGAATTAATTCAAAATATAATAATTATTAAATAAATACAATCAAGCCTTAGTCGATTCAAAAAATTAAAATATTGTGTTTACCATCAGTTTCTGAGTGAAATTAGGTGTGAATTGGTATCACTACAATAATTTTTTTGTATTCCTTCTCGGATATTGAATATTTATCTCGAGTATTAAGCTTACACTAAAAATTCGTTTAAATTAGCTACGTATTGGATAATTAATAATTTGTAAATTTGAATAATTTGTAAATAATATGTACTTATGATCGGTAACTATTCAACTTTCTTAGTAGTTTTTTTAACCTAAGAAAAATTGAAAAGAAAAAACTCCAAAATGACGTTATGTTTTTTACAATAAAATTAGTAGTATTGTACCTTAAATCCTCAACAATTATATGCAAGGTTAAATACCATATCGTTCACCTATTAATAAAAAAAAAATCTTTTATATTTTGAAATTTTCTTTTTCCATAAATGGTTTGAATTTGAATGATGGAAAAAGTAATTGTTTAGACGAATATTTACGTTTTTGTTGTATTTTTTTTTATAATTATCGATTTATTATATTTATTCTTAATATAAGTGGTAATCAATACGTCTTATATTTATATAGTTTATCATGCAGTCACAAGGAATCAATCACATCTAATATTTTATCGATTTTGTATATGAACAATTTTACATTAGGTTCGCCAAAAAAAAAGTCTGCAGAACATCACATTTTTTGATGTGAATGTATCTGAATTATATAAAATCGCTATCTTAAATTGAAATAATTTTAATTTTTAAAGTAAACGAGCATTCTCACTTATAGGTTATGAACGTTTAACACAAACAGTTTCAAATATACGATTTAACGTATATTTCAAGTGGTATATATTTTTTTATTTTTATTTTCCTTTTTAGTTAATAATATATTTATAACATGATTTATAAACATACTTTAAAATAGGCCACTCATTGGTACATAAAAAAAAAAATTAAACGATAAGTTATATTACAAAAATAATGGTTAAAATAGTGTTTATATAAAAAAAAATACCTTTTTAAAATGTTGAAATTGTTAAGTATAATGGTCATTTAAGCAACAATAAATTGTTGAATTAAGTTGAACTAATAAATTTATTTTACATGCGATTGTTTAACACGATAACTACAGTACAAATTATAATACAAAAGTGTCCTAAACGTTCAAAGAATAATAATTAATTTTGGGTAAAATGTAATTAAGAAGATAAAAAACAAGAAACAAATTTCAGGAATCTATTACAAAACAAATGAGTTATTTTGTAATTAATGGTTATATTTTGGAATTTTATGTGATATTATACTTAAAACAATCCGTTAATTGATTTAAAGGTCTAGAATTATATTTCCATTTTATTTACTATTAGTGTACACTCAACTAAATAAAAAAGTATAGTTTTTATATTAAACTGATAAATTAAAATAATTTAATAATATCAAAATATTTACAAGTGTGACAATTTTTAATAAGGTTAACAAACCAAATATTTTTAGATATTTTTATTTTATTTTGCTCTTTTATGGAATGTATAAGTTATTCAAATAAATTAAAATCAGAAAAATTCTAAATAAAAGTCCAAAAAAAAACAATGTTTACCGAAATCTTTAGCAAAAATATAAACCATGCAAAAATAATATATGAAATATAAAGCAGAAGTTCTAAAATATATTCAAATTACTTGACACATTAATTATATTTTATAAAATATTGAAAAACATACTTTTAATTTATATTCTAAATGAAAGGAGGAATGTATTAGTATTATAATAATAAATTACAGTTATTAGACATTTCTAACAAAAAATATTTTCTAGTTGTTACTTTGAAAGAAGTCATTTTACGATTTTCCCAAAAGTTTTCTAAATAATTGCAAAAATCTGACGAAATTTAATGGTACATTTTACAACATTTTACAAATTTAAAAGACTAATGTAGCAATCACCCATTAACTCACCCGAGTATCTCATTCGACTGTAGAGTTTCATCCAACCATCTTATCCTCTTTAGTATTTTATTTTCCTACAATTTAAGAAACTCAACATTTTTTTTTATATTTACGACGTTTCAAATGACTTCCCATAATTGTATTAACTTTTTATTTAAAACCACAGCGTTTTCTGCAATTGGGTTCCTCAATCACCACTTACGCACTACTGCACTAAATACTTATTGTAGATTATATGGCTTTAATTATTATTCATTTTACCAAGGTATCTTACAACAAATTAATATACTTATTTCAACTTCTTCTAACTTGATAACTTCAAATCGAATAAAATCTATGGAAATTGTATTAATTCCCATCAAAAACCAAATATAATTTGCATTTTAGGTAATATGTGTATATTTAATAATATATTCATACATACATTTGATATACTTGATATACATAAATTTATATTTTATTGACAAGTAATATAAGACTTTAAGAATAGTTAAATATTTTATAATATACACGCAATCGTAATGAATATAACATCGTTGCTGAGTATATTTACCTTATAAAATAGTTTTATGCAAATATTATTAAACATTTTAAAGGTTATGAATACATCGAGTATTTGGATATTTGTTGAATTAATCCATTTTTCGATTTTAGAATATTAAATACGTTGTTGTTGGATTAAATGGATTGTAGGTACGTGGATGTATTAAGATATGATACACATAATTACCATTACACATTTTGCATTTCTAAATATACGTGCTCTTATCCTTTTAAAGCCGAAAGTTATTAGCTTGATTAAAGCTTATAATTTTTGATTAAAAAGCACGTATCCACATTAAATTTAAATATTGAATTTGTAGCTATAAAATTTGTAAAATGCGAGTTATCTTTCAAAAATTACCAATTTTATTTAATAAATATAGCAAAAATCACTGATGTAAAAGCCCGTAATTGCTGAATTGCTAAAATACTGCAATGCACATTAATGCTATACAGATGGTTTAAACATAGTTATACTTAGTATTATTTAACAGATACTTTGTTCCTTTCACCCGATAAATTCTTTAAACTCAATGGATAGTAATATCATTATATATATGTTCTAATCGAAAAACTTTAAATGGAATACTTAAAACTGGAATACTTTTGAAATAATCTAAACCTAAAAGGGTGATCAGCTGTACAGATTTTGTATTAATTTAGAATATTATTATGTGTTTAGATTTTCACAATTGTGTCAATGAAAAAAGGGTTGTTTTATTTTTCATTAAGTAGTATATAAGCATCATCTTATATAAATATGAATAAATGTAAAACTAATATGTAGCACAAGTAATGGTGTGAAATAAATTCTTTGGCCATATAAACAGTACTTTATGAATTTAAAAAAAAAAAAAAAACTATAAATTACTGTAAGAGTTATAAAAGAAATTTTTCTCTAACATTAGATAATTATTATCCTAAGTATACTTAAATTAATTATATAAACAGATAATAAATTAACTATCATAACACGCATTATATTACATTTTTTTTTGGTTTTTTACAACTTTTGATTACAATATAGATTTTACTCTTGAGTTTTATTTTATAGGTTTTACAAAACTCATTTAATTTGTTCGCTAAATATTTGTAAAAACTGATCTGAAAAACAGTTTATTAAGTTAAAAACAATACATTTTACAGAATGCATTATTCTTTAACTTCAAATCCACATAAGTATTATTTAATTTATATTTAATACAGTACTTATTCTTAAATGTATTCACATTACTGAATTTCTCTCCATACAAGTATTTTTCATATTTGAATTTAAGTCGGTTAGATCATTTTTACATTTATTATACCTTTTTTTTTCCGGTCCTAAAAGTAGGACTGGGTGGAAACTGTTTTGCACATTACTACCACCAACATTTATTATACGTATATTATCTTCAAAACCATGAATATAACGAAATGTATATTTTTAAATGATACGTAATATGTTTTTTTTCGATATATTTTATGTATCTCATTTTTCTTGAGTAAAATAAGTATTCCCAAGTCGCATATAGCATTATCTTTAAATTGGAAATTAAACACAGATAGTATACTTAACAGGGATGCTATTTGAAATTATTATTATTTTACAGATAATAAAGTAAGATTGTTGAAACAAACTAAAATAATGATAAAACGTATATAGTGGATAATTTTTTTTAAACATAATTAGATTTTTGTTCTTTAATTGTAATACAAACTAAAATCTTCAAATATCCATCACACATAAATTTTAACAATTTTTATCTTATTTTAATACCTATAAAGTCAATAAAAATTATTTTTGCACGATGAAAACTAGTTGATTTTATACTGTTATAGTATGTCTCGTGAAAAGTATTGCAAATCAAATTGAGGAATTTCCTTAAAATGAAATTATTATACTGTTTTTTTGATATAGTGTATTACAGTGGCGGCTCGTGCCTAGGTGTGCAGGTGTGCGCACACCACATAGATTATCATAGATCAAGGATGGCAAATAGATTTTTTTTCAACGTGCCAATCTATGACATAATTAAAAAAATAAATTTTAGCCGTGCCAAAATTATTTTTATTAACACAGAAAAATACAAATAAAATATATAAATGAAAAAATAATAATTATAATATAGAAAGTTGTGTAAAATAGAAATAATGTAAAAAAATATTAAATTATTATTGTTGTTTGTTAGAATACAATTTCTAGTTGAAGTGAACACACATTTCTAGTAATCTAGTGTCTCACTATATTACAACATATAATTTTTTTTTTTTTTTTAATAATTAATATAAGTAACAATACGTGGTTGTGAAATATGTACTATTAATATGTGTAATTGATAATTCAATTTATTGTGTTTTACTTAAAAAACCTATAAATATATATGGACAAATAATAGTTTTTTGAGTGCCATCGAAAATCTCATGCGTGCCACTTATTTGTCACCCCTGTCATAAATATAAAAGTAAAATTTAATTTAATTATCTGCTAAATTATATTTATTTTATTATACAAAATAAATTTTACAAACATTTCATATTCACCAAAACTCGAAAATACTACTCCTAAAATTTGGTAAGTTATGTAATATACACACATCAACTGGTGTGCAGCTCAGTCAGAACACTTTCAGCCTGTGAAATACTCTCCGTCATCGGTGGAGTGGGGGTTGACGCATAAATG